>NW_026293161.1:0-106915 GCF_026419915.1 Harpia harpyja | reverse complement strand
GAAAGCACAGATCCCCACTGCTGTTGTGCCTGTAGATAGGGAGCCAAGGCACCGTGAAGAGCAGCATGAGCTTTCAGGGCTGGGCCCTTCCTTGTGGGAGAAGGAGCCGGACGTTTGCCTTTTCGGCAAGAGGCTCTGCCGCGGCCGAGCGCCACGAGATGTTGCGTCTCTGGGAAAGCCCAGATCCCCACTGCTGTTGTGCCTGTAGATAGGGTGACAAGGCACCGTGAAGAGCAGCAAGAGCTTTCAGGGCTGGGCCCTTCCTTGTGGGAGAAGGTGCCGGAAGTTTGCCTTTTCGGCAAGAGGCTCTGCCGCGGCCGAGCGCCACGAGATGTTGCGTCTCTGGAAAGCACAGATCCCCACTGCTGTTGTGCCTGTAGATAGGGCGCCAAGGCACCGTGAAGAGCAGCAACATCTTTCAGGGCTGGGCCCTTCCTTGTGGGAGAAGGAGCCGGACGTTTGCCTTTTCAGCAAGAGGCTCTGCCGGGCCGAAACGCCACGAGATGTTGCGTCTCTGGGAAAGCACAGATCCCCACTGCTGCTGTGCCTGTAGATAGGGCGCCAAGGCACCGTGAAGAGCAGCAAGAGCTGTCAGGGCTGGGCCCTTCCTTGTGGGAGAAGGAGCCGGACGTTTGCCTTTTCGGCAACAGGCTCTGCCGCGGGTCGAGCGCCACGAGATGTTGCGTCTCTGGGAAAGCCCAGATCCCCACTGCTGTTGTGCCTGTAGATAGGGCGCCAAGGCACCGTGAAGAGCAGCAAGAGCTTTCAGGGCTGGGCCCTTCCTTGTGGGAGAAGGAGCCGGACGTTTGCCTTTTCGGCAAGAGGCTCTGCCGCGGCCGAACGCCACGAGATGTTGCGTCTCTGGGAAAGCACAGATCCCCAGTGCTGCTGTGCCTGTAGATAGGGCGCCAAGGCACCGTGAAGAGCAGCAAGAGCTTTCAGGGCTGGGCCCTTCCTTGTGGGAGAAGGATCCGGACGTTTGCCTTTTCGGCAAGAGGCTCTGCCGCGGCCGAGCGCCATGAGATCTTGCGTCTCTGGGAAAGCACAGATGCCCACTGCTGTTGTGCCTGTAGATAGGGTGCCAAGGCACCGTGAAGAGCAGCAACAGCTTTCAGGGCAGGGCCCTTCCTTGTGGGAGAAGGAGCTGGACGTTTGCCTTTTCGGCAAGAGGCTCTGCCGCGGCTGAGCGCCACGAGATGTTGCGTCTCTGGGAAAGCACAGATCCCCACTGCTGTTGTGCCTGTAGATAGGGCGCCAAGGCACCGTGAAGAGCAGCAACAGCTTTCAGGGCTGGGCCCTTCCTTGTGGGAGAAGGAGCCGGACGTTTGCCTTTTCGGCAAGAGGCTCTGCTGCGGCCGAGCGCCACGAGATGTTGCGTCTCTGGGAAAGCACAGATCCCCACTGCTGTTGTGCCTGTAGATAGGGCGCCAAGGCACCGTGAAGAGCAGCAAGAGCTTTCAGGGCTGGGCCCTTCCTTGTGGGAGAAGGAGCCGGACGTTTGCCTTTTCGGCAAGAGGCTCTGCCGCGGCCGAGCGCCATGAGATGTTGCGTCTCTGGGAAAGCACAGATCCCCACTGCTGTTGTGCCTGTAGATAGGGCGCCAAGGCACCGTGAAGAGCAGCAAGAGCTTTCAGGGCTGGGCCCTTCCTTGTGGGAGAAGGAACCGGACGTTTGCCTTTTCGACAAGAGGCTCTGCCGCGGCCGAGCGCCACGAGATGTTGCGTCTCTGGGACAGCCCAGATCCCCACTGCTGTTGTGCCTGTAGATAGGGCGCCAAGACACCGTGAAGAGCAGCAAGAGCTTTCAGGGCTGGGCCCTTCCTTGTGGGAGAAGGAGCCCGACGTTTGCCTTTTCGGCAAGAGGATCTGCCGCGGCCGAGCGCCACGAGATGTTGCGTCTCTGGGAAAGCACAGATCCCCACTGCTGTTGTGCCTGTAGATAGGGCGCCAAGGCAACGTGAAGAGCAGCAAGAGCTTTCAGGGCTAGGCCCTTTTTTGTGGGAGAAGGAGCCGGACATTTGCCTTTTCGGCAAGAGGCTCTGCCGCGGCCGAGCGCCATGAGATCTTCCGTCTCTGGGAAAGCACAGATCCCCACTGCTGTTGTGCCTGTAGATAGGGCGCCAAGGCACCGTGAAGAGCAGCAAGAGCTTTCAGGGCTGGGCCCTTCCTTGTGGGAGAAGGAGCCGGACGTTTGCCTTTTCGGTAAGAGGCTCTGCCGCGGCCGAGCGCCATGAGATGTTGCGTCTCTGGGAAAGCACAGATCCCCACTGCTCTTGTGCCTGTCAATCGGGCGCCAAGGCACCGTGAAGAGCAGCAACAGCTTTCAGGATGGGCCCTTCCTTGTGGGAGAAGGAGCCGGACGTTTGCCTTTCGGCAAGAGGCTCTGCCGCGGCCGAGCGCCACGAGATGTTGCGTCTCTGGGAAAGCCCAGATCCCCACTGCTGTTGTGCCTATAGATATGGCGCCAAGGCACCGTGAAGAGCAGCAAGAGCTTTCAGGGCTGGGCCCTTCCTTGTGGGAGAAGGAGCCGGACGTTTGCCTTTTCGGCAAGAGGCTCTGACGCGGCCGTGCGCCACGAGATGTTGCGTCTCTGGAAAGCACAGATCCCCACTGCTGTTGTGCCTGTAGATAGGGAGCCAAGGCACCGTGAAGAGCAGCATGAGCTTTCAGGGCTGGGCCCTTCCTTGTGGGAGAAGGAGCCGGACGTTTGCCTTTTCGGCAAGAGGCTCTGCCGCGGCCGAGCGCCACGAGATGTTGCGTCTCTGGGAAAGCCCAGATCCCCACTGCTGTTGTGCCTGTAGATAGGGTGACAAGGCACCGTGAAGAGCAGCAAGAGCTTTCAGGGCTGGGCCCTTCCTTGTGGGAGAAGGTGCCGGAAGTTTGCCTTTTCGGCAAGAGGCTCTGCCGCGGCCGAGCGCCACGAGATGTTGCGTCTCTGGGAAAGCACAGATCCCCACTGCTGTTGTGCCTGTAGATAGGGCGCCAAGGCACCGTGAAGAGCAGCAACATCTTTCAGGGCTGGCCCTTCCTTGTGGGAGAAGGAGCCGGACGTTTGCCTTTTCAGCAAGAGGCTCTGCCGCGGGCCGAACGCCACGAGATGTTGCGTCTCTGGGAAAGCACAGATCCCCACTGCTGCTGTGCCTGTAGATAGGGCGCCAAGGCACCGTGAAGAGCAGCAAGAGCTGTCAGGGCTGGGCCCTTCCTTGTGGGAGAAGGAGCCGGACGTTTGCCTTTTCGGCAACAGGCTCTGCCGCGGTCGAGCGCCACGAGATGTTGCGTCTCTGGGAAAGCCCAGATCCCCACTGCTGTTGCCTGTAGATAGGGCGCCAAGGCACCGTGAAGAGCAGCAAGAGCTTTCAGGGCTGGGCCCTTCCTTGTGGGAGAAGGAGCCGGACGTTTGCCTTTTCGGCAAGAGGTTCTGCAGCGGCCGAGCGCCACGAGATGTTGCGTCTCTGGGAAAGCCCAGATCCCCACTGCTGTTGTGCCTGTAGATAGGGCGCCAAGGCACCGTGAAGAGCAGCAAGAGCTTTCAGGGCTGGGGCCCTTCCTTGTGGGAGAAGGAGCCGGACGTTTGCCTTTTCGGTAAGAGGCTCTGCCGCGGCCGAGCGCCATGAGATGTTGCGTCTCTGGGAAAGCACAGATCCCCACTGCTCTTGTGCCTGTCAATCGGGCGCCAAGGCACCGTGAAGAGCAGCAACAGCTTTCAGGGATGGGCCCTTCCTTGTGGGAGAAGGAGCCGGACGTTTGCCTTTTCGGCAAGAGGCTCTGCCGCGGCCGAGCGCCACGAGATGTTGCGTCTCTGGGAAAGCCCAGATCCCCACTGCTGTTGTGCCTATAGATATGGCGCCAAGGCACCGTGAAGAGCAGCAAGAGCTTTCAGGGCTGGGCCCTTCCTTGTGGGAGAAGGAGCCGGACGTTTGCCTTTTCGGCAAGAGGCTCTGACGCGGCCGTGCGCCACGAGATGTTGCGTCTCTGGGAAAGCACAGATCCCCACTGCTGTTGTGCCTGTAGATAGGGAGCCAAGGCACCGTGAAGAGCAGCATGAGCTTTCAGGGCTGGGCCCTTCCTTGTGGGAGAAGGAGCCGGACGTTTGCCTTTTCGGCAAGAGGCTCTGCCGCGGCCCGAGCGCCACGAGATGTTGCGTCTCTGGGAAAGCCCAGATCCCCACTGCTGTTGTGCCTGTAGATAGGGTGACAAGGCACCGTGAAGAGCAGCAAGAGCTTTCAGGGCTGGGCCCTTCCTTGTGGGAGAAGGTGCCGGAAGTTTGCCTTTTCGGCAAGAGGCTCTGCCGCGGCCGAGCGCCACGAGATGTTGCGTCTCTGGGAAAGCACAGATCCCCACTGCTGTTGTGCCTGTAGATAGGGCGCCAAGGCACCGTGAAGAGCAGCAACATCTTTCAGGGCTGGGCCCTTCCTTGTGGGAGAAGGAGCCGGACGTTTGCCTTTTCAGCAAGAGGCTCTGCCGCGGGCCGAACGCCACGAGATGTTGCGTCTCTGGGAAAGCACAGATCCCCACTGCTGCTGTGCCTGTAGATAGGGCGCCAAGGCACCGTGAAGAGCAGCAAGAGCTGTCAGGGCTGGGCCCTTCCTTGTGGGAGAAGGAGCCGGACGTTTGCCTTTTCGGCAACAGGCTCTGCCGCGGTCGAGCGCCACGAGATGTTGCGTCTCTGGGAAAGCCCAGATCCCCACTGCTGTTGTGCCTGTAGATAGGGCGCCAAGGCACCGTGAAGAGCAGCAAGAGCTTTCAGGGCTGGGCCCTTCCTTGTGGGAGAAGGAGCCGGACGTTTGCCTTTTCGGCAAGAGGTTCTGCAGCGGCCGAGCGCCACGAGATGTTGCGTCTCTGGGAAAGCCCAGATCCCCACTGCTGTTGTGCCTGTAGATAGGGCGCCAAGGCACCGTGAAGAGCAGCAAGAGCTTTCAGGGCTGGGCCCTTCCTTGTGGGAGAAGGAGCCGGACGTTTGCCTTTTCGACAAGAGGCTCTGCCGCGGCCGAGCGCCACGAGATGTTGCGTCTCTGGGACAGCCCAGATCCCCACTGCTGTTGTGCCTGTAGATAGGGCGCCAAGACACCGTGAAGAGCAGCAAGAGCTTTCAGGGCTGGGCCCTTCCTTGTGGGAGAAGGAGCCGGACGTTTGCCTTTTCGGCAAGAGGCTCTGCCGCGGCCGAGCGCCACGAGATGTTGCGTCTCTGGGAAAGCACAGATCCCCACTGCTGTTGTTTCTGTAGATAGGGCGCCAAGGCACCGTGAAGAGCAGCAAGAGCTTTCAGGGCTAGGCCCTTCCTTGTGGGAGAAGGAGCCGGACATTTGCCTTTTCGGCAAGAGGCTCTGCCGCGGCCGAGCGCCATGAGATCTTCCGTCTCTGGGAAAGCACAGATCCCCACTGCTGTTGTGCCTGTAGATAGGGCGCCAAGGCACCGTGAAGAGCAGCAAGAGCTTTCAGGGCTGGGCCCTTCCTTGTGGGAGAAGGAGACGGACGTTTGCCTTTTCGGTAAGAGGCTCTGCCGCGGCCGAGCGCCATGAGATGTTGCGTCTCTGGGAAAGCACAGATCCCCACTGCTCTTGTGCCTGTCAATCGGGCGCCAAGGAACCGTGAAGAGCAGCAACAGCTTTCAGGGATGGGCCCTTCCTTGTGGGAGAAGGAGCCGCACGTTTGCCTTTTCGGCAAGAGGCTCTGCCGCGGCCGAGCGCCACGAGATGTTGCGTCTCTGGGAAGCACAGATCCCCACTGCTGTTGTGCCTATAGATATGGCGCCAAGGCACCGTGAAGAGCAGCAAGAGCTTTCAGGGCTGGGCCCTTCCTTGTGGGAGAAGGAGCCGCACGTTTGCCTTTTCGGCAAGAGGCTCTGCCGCGGCCGAGCGCCATGAGATCTTGCGTCTCTGGGAAAGCACAGATCCCCACTGCTGTTGTGCCTGTAGATAGGGCGCCAAGGCACCGTGAAGAGCAGCAAGAGCTTTCAGGCCTAGGCCCTGGCTTGTGGGAGAAGGAGCCAGACGTTTGCCTTTTCGGCAAGAGGCTCTGCCGCGGCCGAGCACCACGAGATGTTGCGTCTCTGGGAAAGCACAGATCCCCACTGCTGTTGTGCCTGTAGATAGGGCGCCAAGGCACCGTGAAGAGCAGCAAGAGCTTTCAGGGCTGGGCCCTTCCTTGTGGGAGAAGGAGCCGGACGTTTGCCTTTTCGGCAAGAGGCTCTGCCGCGGCCGAGCGCCACGAGATGTTGCGTCTCTGGGAAAGCACAGATCCCCACTGCTGTTGTGCCTGTAGATAGGGCGCCAAGGCAACGTGAAGAGCAGCAAGAGCTTTCAGGGCTAGGCCCTTTTTTGTGGGAGAAGGAGCCGGACATTTGCCTTTTCGGCAAGAGGCTCTGCCGCGGCCGAGCGCCATGAGATCTTCCGTCTCTGGGAAAGCACAGATCCCCACTGCTGTTGTGCCTGTAGATAGGGCGCCAAGGCACCGTGAAGAGCAGCAAGAGCTTTCAGGGCTGGGCCCTTCCTTGTGGGAGAAGGAGCCGGACGTTTGCCTTTTCGGTAAGAGGCTCTGCCGCGGCCGAGCGCCATGAGATGTTGCGTCTCTGGGAAAGCACAGATCCCCACTGCTCTTGTGCCTGTCAATCGGGCGCCAAGGCACCGTGAAGAGCAGCAACAGCTTTCAGGGATGGGCCCTTCCTTGTGGGAGAAGGAGCCGGACGTTTGCCTTTTCGGCAAGAGGCTCTGCCGCGGCCGAGCGCCACGAGATGTTGCGTCTCTGGGAAAGCCCAGATCCCCACTGCCTGTTGTGCCTATAGATATGGCGCCAAGGCACCGTGAAGAGCAGCAAGAGCTTTCAGGGCTGGGCCCTTCCTTGTGGGAGAAGGAGCCGGACGTTTGCCTTTTCGGCAAGAGGCTCTGACGCGGCCGTGCGCCACGAGATGTTGCGTCTCTGGGAAAGCACAGATCCCCACTGCTGTTGTGCCTGTAGATAGGGAGCCAAGGCACCGTGAAGAGCAGCATGAGCTTTCAGGGCTGGGCCCTTCCTTGTGGGAGAAGGAGCCGGACGTTTGCCTTTTCGGCAAGAGGCTCTGCCGCGGCCGAGCGCCACGAGATGTTGCGTCTCTGGGAAAGCCCAGATCCCCACTGCTGTTGTGCCTGTAGATAGGGTGACAAGGCACCGTGAAGAGCAGCAAGAGCTTTCAGGGCTGGGCCCTTCCTTGTGGGAGAAGGTGCCGGAAGTTTGCCTTTTCGGCAAGAGGCTCTGCCGCGGCCGAGCGCCACGAGATGTTGCGTCTCTGGGAAAGCACAGATCCCCACTGCTGTTGTGCCTGTAGATAGGGCGCCAAGGCACCGTGAAGAGCAGCAACATCTTTCAGGGCTGGGCCCTTCCTTGTGGGAGAAGGAGCCGGACGTTTGCCTTTTCAGCAAGAGGCTCTGCCGCGGCCGAACGCCACGAGATGTTGCGTCTCTGGGAAAGCACAGATCCCCACTGCTGCTGTGCCTGTAGATAGGGCGCCAAGGCACCGTGAAGAGCAGCAAGAGCTGTCAGGGCTGGGCCCTTCCTTGTGGGAGAAGGAGCCGGACGTTTGCCTTTTCGGCAACAGGCTCTGCCGCGGTCGAGCGCCACGAGATGTTGCGTCTCTGGGAAAGCCCAGATCCCCACTGCTGTTGTGCCTGTAGATAGGGCGCCAAGGCACCGTGAAGAGCAGCAAGAGCTTTCAGGGCTGGGCCCTTCCTTGTGGGAGAAGGAGCCGGACGTTTGCCTTTTCGGCAAGAGGTTCTGCAGCGGCCGAGCGCCACGAGATGTTGCGTCTCTGGGAAAGCCCAGATCCCCACTGCTGTTGTGCCTGTAGATAGGGCGCCAAGGCACCGTGAAGAGCAGCAAGAGCTTTCAGGGCTGGGCCCTTCCTTGTGGGAGAAGGAGCCGGACGTTTGCCTTTTCGACAAGAGGCTCTGCCGCGGCCGAGCGCCACGAGATGTTGCGTCTCTGGGACAGCCCAGATCCCCACTGCTGTTGTGCCTGTAGATAGGGCGCCAAGACACCGTGAAGAGCAGCAAGAGCTTTCAGGGCTGGGCCCTTCCTTGTGGGAGAAGGAGCCGGACGTTTGCCTTTTCGGCAAGAGGCTCTGCCGCGGCCGAGCGCCACGAGATGTTGCGTCTCTGGGAAAGCACAGATCCCCACTGCTGTTGTTTCTGTAGATAGGGCGCCAAGGCACCGTGAAGAGCAGCAAGAGCTTTCAGGGCTAGGCCCTTCCTTGTGGGAGAAGGAGCCGGACATTTGCCTTTTCGGCAAGAGGCTCTGCCGCGGCCGAGCGCCATGAGATCTTCCGTCTCTGGGAAAGCACAGATCCCCACTGCTGTTGTGCCTGTAGATAGGGCGCCAAGGCACCGTGAAGAGCAGCAAGAGCTTTCAGGGCTGGGCCCTTCCTTGTGGGAGAAGGAGACGGACGTTTGCCTTTTCGGTAAGAGGCTCTGCCGCGGCCGAGCGCCATGAGATGTTGCGTCTCTGGGAAAGCACAGATCCCCACTGCTCTTGTGCCTGTCAATCGGGCGCCAAGGAACCGTGAAGAGCAGCAACAGCTTTCAGGGATGGGCCCTTCCTTGTGGGAGAAGGAGCCGCACGTTTGCCTTTTCGGCAAGAGGCTCTGCCGCGGCCGAGCGCCACGAGATGTTGCGTCTCTGGGAAAGCACAGATCCCCACTGCTGTTGTGCCTATAGATATGGCGCCAAGGCACCGTGAAGAGCAGCAAGAGCTTTCAGGGCTGGGCCCTTCCTTGTGGGAGAAGGAGCCGCACGTTTGCCTTTTCGGCAAGAGGCTCTGCCGCGGCCGAGCGCCATGAGATCTTGCGTCTCTGGGAAAGCACAGATCCCCACTGCTGTTGTGCCTGTAGATAGGGCGCCAAGGCACCGTGAAGAGCAGCAAGAGCTTTCAGGCCTAGGCCCTGGCTTGTGGGAGAAGGAGCCAGACGTTTGCCTTTTCGGCAAGAGGCTCTGCCGCGGCCGAGCGCCACGAGATGTTGCGTCTCTGGGAAAGCCCAGATCCCCACTGCTGTTGTGCCTGTAGATAGGGCGCCAAGGCACCGTGAAGAGCAGCAAGAGCTTTCAGGGCTGGGCCCTTCCTTGTGGGAGAAGGAGCCGGACGTTTGCCTTTTCGGCAAGAGGCTCTGCCGCGGCCGAGCGCCACGAGATGTTGCGTCTCTGGGAAAGTACAGATCCCCACTGCTGTTGTGCCTGTAGATAGGGCACCAAGACACCGTGAAGAGCAGCAAAAGCTTTCAGGGCTGGGCCCTTCCTTGTGGGAGAAGGAGCCGGACGTTTGCCTTTTCGGCAAGAGGCTCTGCCGCGTCCGAACGCCACGAGATGTTGCGTCTCTGGGAAAGCACAGATCCCCACTGCTCTTGTGCCTGTAGATAGGGCGCCAAGGCACCGTTAAGAGCAGCAAGACCTTTCAGGGCTGGGCCCTTCCTTGTGGGAGAAGGAGCCGGACGTTTGCCTTTTCGGCAAGAGGCTCTGCCGCGGCCGAACGCCACGAGATGTTGCGTCTCTGGGAAAGCACAGATCCCCACTGCTCTTGTGCCTGTAGATAGGGCGCCAAGGCACCGTGAAGAGCAGCAAGAGCTTTCAGGGCTGGGCCCTTCCTTGTGGGAGAAGGAGCCGGACGCTTGCCTTTTCGGCAAGTGGCTCTGCCGCGGCCGAGCGCCATGAGATGTTGCGTCTCTGGGAAAGCCCAGATCCCCACTGCTCTTGTGCCTGTAGATAGGGCGCCAAGGCACCGTGAAGAGCAGCAACAGCTTTCAGGGCTGGGCCCTTCCTTGTGGGAGAAGGAGCCGGACGTTTGCCTTTTCGGCAAGAGGCTCTGCCGCGGCCGAGCGCCACGAGATGTTGCGTCTCTGGGAAAGCCCAGATCCCCACTGCTGTTGTGCCTGTAGATAGGGCGCCAAGGCACCGTGAAGAGCAGCAAGAGCTTTCAGGGCTGGGCCCTTCCTTGTGGGAGAAGGAGCCGGACGTTTGCCTTTTCGGCAAGAGGCTCTGCCGCGGCCGAGCGCCACGAGATGTTGCGTCTCTGTGAAAGCACAGATCCCCACTGCTCTTGTGCCTGTAGATAGGGTGCCAAGGCACCGTGAAGAGCAGCAAGAGCTTTCAGGGCTGGGCCCTTCCTTGTGGGAGAAGGAGCCGGACGTTTGCCTTTTCGGCAAGAGGCTCTGCCGCGTCCGAACGCCACGAGATTTTGCGTCTCTGGGAAAGCACAGATCCCCACTGCTGTTGTGCCTGTACATAGGGCGCCAAGGCACCGTGAAGAGCAGCAACAGCTTTCAGGGCTGGGCCCTTCGTTGTGGGAGAAGGAGCCGGACGTTTGCCTTTTCGGCAAGAGGCTCTGCCGCGGCCGAACGCCACGAGATGTTGCGTCTCTGGGAAAGCACAGATCCCCAGTGCTGCTGTGCCTGTAGATAGGGCGCCAAGGCACCGTGAAGAGCAGCAAGAGCTGTCAGGGCTGGGCCCTTCCTTGTGGGAGAAGGAGCCGGACGTTTGCCTTTTCGGCAAGAGGCTGTGCAGCGGCCGAGCGCCATGAGATGTTGCCTCTCTGGGAAAGCACAGATGCCCACTGCTGTTGTGCCTGTAGATAGGGCGCCAAGGCACCGTGAAGAGCAGCAAGAGCTTTCAGGGCTGGGCCCTTCCTTGTGGGAGAAGGAGCCGGACGTTTGCCTTTTCGGCAAGAGGCTCTGCCGCGGCCGAGCGCCATGAGATCTTGCGTCTCTGGGAAAGCACAGATGCCCACTGCTGTTGTGCCTGTAGATAGGGTGCCAAGGCACCGTGAAGAGCAGCAACAGCTTTCAGGGCAGGGCCCTTCCTTGTGGGAGAAGGAGCCGGACGTTTGCCTTTTCGGCAAGAGGCTCTGCCGCGGCCGAGCGCCACGAGATGTTGCGTCTCTGGGAAAGCACAGATGCCCACTGCTGTTGTGCCTGTAGATAGGGCGCCAAGGCACCGTGAAGAGCAGCAAGAGCTTTCAGGGCTGGGCCCTTCCTTGTGGGAGAAGGAGCCGGACGTTTGCCTTTTCGGCAAGAGGCTCTGCCGCGGCCGAGCGCCACGAGATGTTGCGTCTCTGGGAAAGCACAGATCCCCACTGCTCTTCTGCCTGTAGATAGGGCGCCAAGGCACCGTGAAGAGCAGCAAGAGCTTTCAGGGCTGGGCCCTTCCTTGTGGGAGAAGGAGCCGGACGTTTGCCTTTTCGGCAAGAGGCTCTGCCGCGGGCCGAGCGCCACGAGATGTAGCGTCTCTGGGAAAGCACAGATCCCCACTGCTGTTGTGCCTGTACATAGGGCGCCAAGGCACCGTGAAGAGCAGCAAGAGCTTTCAGGGCTGGGCCCTTCCTTGTGGGAGAAGGAGCCGGACGTTTGCCTTTTCGGCAAGAGGCTCTGCTGCGGCCGAACGCCACGAGATGTTGCGTCTCTGGGAAAGCACAGATCCCCACTGCTGTTGTGCCTGTAGATAGGGCGCCAAGGCACCGTGAAGAGCAGCAAGAGCTTTCAGGGCTGGGCCCTTCCTTGTGGGAGAAGGAGCCGGACGTTTGCCTTTTCAGCAAGAGGCTCTGCCGCGGCCGAACGCCACGAGATGTTGCGTCTCTGGGAAAGCCCAGATCCCCACTGCTGTTGTGCCTGTAGATAGGGCGCCAAGGCACCGTGAAGAGCAGCAAGAGCTTTCAGGGCTGGGCCCTTCCTTGTGGGAGAAGGAGCCGGACGTTTGCCTTTTCGACAAGAGGCTCTGCCGCGGCCGAGCGCCACGAGATGTTGCGTCTCTGGGACAGCCCAGATCCCCACTGCTGTTGTGCCTGTAGATAGGGCGCCAAGACACCGTGAAGAGCAGCAAGAGCTTTCAGGGCTGGGCCCTTCCTTGTGGGAGAAGGAGCCGGACGTTTGCCTTTTCGGCAAGAGGCTCTGCCGCGTCCGAACGCCACGAGATGTTGCGTCTCTGGGAAAGCACAGATCCCCACTGCTGTTGTGCCTGTAGATAGGGCGCCAAGGCACCGTTAAGAGCAGCAAGACCTTTCAGGGCTGGGCCCTTCCTTGTGGGAGAAGGAGCCGGACGTTTGCCTTTTCGGCAAGAGGCTCTGCCGCGGCCGAACGCCACGAGATGTTGCGTCTCTGGGAAAGCACAGATCCCCACTGCTCTTGTGCCTGTAGATAGGGCGCCAAGGCACCGTGAAGAGCAGCAAGAGCTTTCAGGGCTGGGCCCTTCCTTGTGGGAGAAGGAGCCGGACGCTTGCCTTTTCGGCAAGAGGCTCTGCCGCGGCCGAGCGCCATGAGATGTTGCGTCTCTGGGAAAGCCCAGATCCCCACTGCTCTTGTGCCTGTAGATAGGGCGCCAAGGCACCGTGAAGAGCAGCAAGAGCTTTCAGGGCTGGGCCCTTCCTTGTGGGAGAAGGAGCCGGACGTTTGCCTTTTCGGCAACAGGCTCTGCCGCGGCCGAGCGCCATGAGATGTTGCCTCTCTGGGAAAGCACAGATCCCCACTGCTGTTGTGCCTGTAGATAGGGCGCCAAGGCACCGTGAAGAGCAGCAAGAGCTTTCAGGGCTGGGCCCTTCCTTGTGGGAGAAGGAGCCGCACGTTTGCCTTTTCGGCAAGAGGCTCTGCCGCGGCCGAGCGCCACGAGATGTTGCGTCTCTGGGAAAGCACAGATCCCCACTGCTGTTGTGCCTGTAGATAGGGTGACAAGGCACCGTGAAGAGCAGCAAGAGCTTTCAGGGCTGGGCCCTTCCTTGTGGGAGAATGTGCCGGAAGTTTGCCTTTTCGGCAAGAGGCTCTGCCGCGGCCGAGCGCCACGAGATGTTGCGTCTCTGGGAAAGCACAGATCCCCACTGCTGTTGTGCCTGTAGATAGGGCGCCAAGGCACCGTGAAGAGCAGCAACATCTTTCAGGGCTGGGCCCTTCCTTGTGGGAGAAGGAGCCGGACGTTTGCCTTTTCAGCAAGAGGCTCTGCCGCGGTCCGAACGCCACGAGATGTTGCGTCTCTGGGAAAGCACAGATCCCCACTGCTGCTGTGCCTGTAGATAGGGCGCCAAGGCACCGTGAAGAGCAGCAAGAGCTGTCAGGGCTGGGCCCTTCCTTGTGGGAGAAGGAGCCGGACGTTTGCCTTTTCGGCAACAGGCTCTGCCGCGGTCGAGCGCCACGAGATGTTGCGTCTCTGGGAAAGCCCAGATCCCCACTGCTGTTGTGCCTGTAGATAGGGCGCCAAGGCACCGTGAAGAGCAGCAAGAGCTTTCAGGGCTGGGCCCTTCCTTGTGGGAGAAGGAGCCGGACGTTTGCCTTTTCGGCAAGAGGTTCTGCAGCGGCCGAGCGCCACGAGATGTTGCGTCTCTGGGAAAGCCCAGATCCCCACTGCTGTTGTGCCTGTAGATAGGGCGCCAAGGCACCGTGAAGAGCAGCAAGAGCTTTCAGGGCTGGGCCCTTCCTTGTGGGAGAAGGAGCCGGACGTTTGCCTTTTCGACAAGAGGCTCTGCCGCGGCCGAGCGCCACGAGATGTTGCGTCTCTGGGACAGCCCAGATCCCCACTGCTGTTGTGCCTGTAGATAGGGCGCCAAGACACCGTGAAGAGCAGCAAGAGCTTTCAGGGCTGGGCCCTTCCTTGTGGGAGAAGGAGCCGGACGTTTGCCTTTTCGGCAAGAGGCTCTGCCGCGGCCGAGCGCCACGAGATGTTGCGTCTCTGGGAAAGCACAGATCCCCACTGCTGTTGTTTCTGTAGATAGGGCGCCAAGGCACCGTGAAGAGCAGCAAGAGCTTTCAGGGCTAGGCCCTTCCTTGTGGGAGAAGGAGCCGGACATTTGCCTTTTCGGCAAGAGGCTCTGCCGCGGCCGAGCGCCATGAGATCTTCCGTCTCTGGGAAAGCACAGATCCCCACTGCTGTTGTGCCTGTAGATAGGGCGCCAAGGCACCGTGAAGAGCAGCAAGAGCTTTCAGGGCTGGGCCCTTCCTTGTGGGAGAAGGAGACGGACGTTTGCCTTTTCGGTAAGAGGCTCTGCCGCGGCCGAGCGCCATGAGATGTTGCGTCTCTGGGAAAGCACAGATCCCCACTGCTCTTGTGCCTGTCAATCGGGTGCCAAGGAACCGTGAAGAGCAGCAACAGCTTTCAGGGATGGGCCCTTCCTTGTGGGAGAAGGAGCCGCACGTTTGCCTTTTCGGCAAGAGGCTCTGCCGCGGCCGAGCGCCACGAGATGTTGCGTCTCTGGGAAAGCACAGATCCCCACTGCTGTTGTGCCTATAGATATGGCGCCAAGGCACCGTGAAGAGCAGCAAGAGCTTTCAGGGCTGGGCCCTTCCTTGTGGGAGAAGGAGCCGCACGTTTGCCTTTTCGGCAAGAGGCTCTGCCGCGGCCGAGCGCCATGAGATGTTGCGTCTCTGGGAAAGCACAGATCCCCACTGCTGTTGTGCCTGTAGATAGGGCACCAAGGCACCGTGAAGAGCAGCAAGAGCTTTCAGGGCTGGGCCCTTCCTTGTGGGAGAAGGAGCCAGACGTTTGCCTTTTCGGCAAGAGGCTCTGCCGCGGCCGAGCGCCACGAGATGTTGCGTCTCTGGGAAAGCACAGATCCCCACTGCTGTTGTGCCTGTAGATAGGGCGCCAAGGCACCGTGAAGAGCAGCAAGAGCTTTCAGGGCTGGGCCCTTCCTTGTGGGAGAAGGAGCCGGACGTTTGCCTTTTCGGCAAGAGGCTCTGCCGCGGCCGAGCGCCACGAGATGTTGCGTCTCTGGGAAAGTACAGATCCCCACTGCTGTTGTGCCTGTAGATAGGGCACCAAGACACCGTGAAGAGCAGCAAAAGCTTTCAGGGCTGGGCCCTTCCTTGTGGGAGAAGGAGCCGGACGTTTGCCTTTTCGGCAAGAGGCTCTGCCGCGTCCGAACGCCACGAGATGTTGCGTCTCTGGGAAAGCACAGATCCCCACTGCTGTTGTGCCTGTAGATAGGGCGCCAAGGCACCGTGAAGAGCAGCAACAGCTTTCAGGGCTGGGCCCTTCCTTGTGGGAGAAGGAGCCGGACGTTTGCCTTTTCGGCAAGAGGCTCTGCCGCGGCCGAACGCCACGAGATTTTGCGTCTCTGGGAAAGCACAGATCCCCACTGCTGTTGTGCCTGTAGATAGGGCGCCAAGGCACCGTGAAGAGCAGCAACAGCTTTCAGGGCTGGGCCCTTCCTTGTGGGAGAAGGAGCCGGACGCTTGCCTTTTCGGCAAGTGGCTCTGCCGCGGCCGAGCGCCATGAGATGTTGCGTCTCTGGGAAAGCCCAGATCCCCACTGCTCTTGTGCCTGTAGATAGGGCGCCAAGGCACCGTGAAGAGCAGCAACAGCTTTCAGGGCTGGGCCCTTCCTTGTGGGAGAAGGAGCCGGACGTTTGCCTTTTCGGCAAGAGGCTCTGCCGCGGCCGAGCGCCACGAGATGTTGCGTCTCTGGGAAAGCCCAGATCCCCACTGCTGTTGTGCCTGTAGATAGGGCGCCAAGGCACCGTGAAGAGCAGCAAGAGCTTTCAGGGCTGGGCCCTTCCTTGTGGGAGAAGGAGCCGGACGTTTGCCTTTTCGGCAAGAGGCTCTGCCGCGGCCGAGCGCCACGAGATGTTGCGTCTCTGGGAAAGCACAGATCCCCACTGCTGTTGTGCCTGTAGATAGGGTGCCAAGGCACCGTGAAGAGCAGCAACAGCTTTCAGGGCTGGGCCCTTCCTTGTGGGAGAAGGAGCCGGACGTTTGCCTTTTCGGCAAGAGGCTCTGCCGCGTCCGAACGCCACGAGATTTTGCGTCTCTGGGAAAGCACAGATCCCCACTGCTGTTGTGCCTGTAGATAGGGCGCCAAGGCACCGTGAAGAGCAGCAACAGCTTTCAGGGCTGGGCCCTTCCTTGTGGGAGAAGGAGCCGGACGTTTGCCTTTTCGGCAAGAGGCTCTGCCGCGGCCGAACGCCACGAGATGTTGCGTCTCTGGGAAAGCACAGATCCCCAGTGCTGCTGTGCCTGTAGATAGGGCGCCAAGGCACCGTGAAGAGCAGCAAGAGCTGTCAGGGCTGGGCCCTTCCTTGTGGGAGAAGGAGCCGGACGTTTGCCTTTTCGGCAAGAGGCTGTGCAGCGGCCGAGCGCCATGAGATGTTGCCTCTCTGGGAAAGCACAGCTGCCCACTGCTGTTGTGCCTGTCGATAGGGCGCCAAGGCACCGTGAAGAGCAGCAAGAGCTTTCAGGGCTGGGCCCTTCCTTGTGGGAGAAGGATCCGGACGTTTGCCTTTTCGGCAAGAGGCTCTGCCGCGGCCGAGCGCCATGAGATCTTGCGTCTCTGGGAAAGCACAGATGCCCACTGCTGTTGTGCCTGTAGATAGGGTGCCAAGGCACCGTGAAGAGCAGCAACAGCTTTCAGGGCAGGGCCCTTCCTTGTGGGAGAAGGAGCCGGACGTTTGCCTTTTCGGCAAGAGGCTCTGCCGCGGCCGAGCGCCACGAGATGTTGCGTCTCTGGGAAAGCACAGATCCCCACTGCTGTTGTGCCTGTAGATAGGGCGCCAAGGCACCGTGAAGAGCAGCAAGAGCTTTCAGGGCTGGGCCCTTCCTTGTGGGAGAAGGAGCCGGACGTTTGCCTTTTCGGCAAGAGGCTCTGCCGCGGCCGAGCGCCACGAGATGTTGCGTCTCTGGGAAAGCACAGATCCCCACTGCTCTTCTGCCTGTAGATAGGGCGCCAAGGCACCGTGAAGAGCAGCAACAGCTTTCAGGGCTGGGCCCTTCCTTGTGGGAGAAGGAGCCGGACGTTTGCCTTTTCGGCAAGAGGCTCTGCCGCGGCCGAGCGCCACGAGATGTTGCGTCTCTGGGAAAGCACAGATCCCCACTGCTGTTGTGCCTGTACATAGGGCGCCAAGGCACCGTGAAGAGCAGCAAGAGCTTTCAGGGCTGGGCCCTTCCTTGTGGGAGAAGGAGCCGGACGTTTGCCTTTTCGGCAAGAGGCTCTGCTGCGGGCCGAGCGCCACGAGATGTTGCGTCTCTGGGAAAGCACAGATCCCCACTGCTGTTGTGCCTGTAGATAGGGCGCCAAGGCACCGTGAAGAGCAGCAAGAGCTTTCAGGGCTGGGCCCTTCCTTGTGGGAGAAGGAGCCGGACGTTTGCCTTTTCGGCAACAGGCTCTGCCGCGGCCGAGCGCCATGAGATGTTGCCTCTCTGGGAAAGCACAGATCCCCACTGCTGTTGTGCCTGTAGATAGGGCGCCAAGGCACCGTGAAGAGCAGCAAGAGCTTTCAGGGCTGGGCCCTTCCTTGTGGGAGAAGGAGCCGGACGTTTGCCTTTTCGGCAAGAGGCTCTGCCGCGGCCGAGCGCCACGAGATGTTGCATCTCTGGGAAAGCACAGATCCCCACTGCTCTTGTGCCTGTAGATAGGGCGCCAAGGCACCGTGAAGAGCAGCAACAGCTTTCAGGGATGGGCCCTTCCTTGTGGGAGAAGGAGCCGGACGTTTGCCTTTTCGGCAAGAGGCTCTGCCGCGGCCGAGCGCCACGAGATGTTGCGTCTCTGGGAAAGCCCAGATCCCCACTGCTGTTGTGCCTATAGATATGGCGCCAAGGCACCGTGAAGAGCAGCAAGAGCTTTCAGGGCTGGGCCCTTCCTTGTGGGAGAAGGAGCCGGACGTTTGCCTTTTCGGCAAGAGGCTCTGACGCGGGCCGTGCGCCACGAGATGTTGCGTCTCTGGGAAAGCACAGATCCCCACTGCTGTTGTGCCTGTAGATAGGGTGACAAGGCACCGTGAAGAGCAGCAAGAGCTTTCAGGGCTGGGCCCTTCCTTGTGGGAGAAGGTGCCGGAAGTTTGCCTTTTCGGCAAGAGGCTCTGCAGCGGTCCGAGCGCCACGAGATGTTGCGTCTCTGGGAAAGCACAGATCCCCACTGCTGTTGTGCCTGTAGATAGGGCGCCAAGGCACCGTGAAGAGCAGCAACATCTTTCAGGGCTGGGCCCTTCCTTGTGGGAGAAGGAGCCGGACGTTTGCCTTTTCAGCAAGAGGCTCTGACACGGCCGAGCGCCACGAGATGTTGCGTCTCTGGGAAAGCACAGATCCCCACTGCTGTTGTGCCTGTAGATAGGGCGCCAAGGCACCGTGAAGAGCAGCAAGAGCTTTCAGAGCTGGGCCCTTCCTTGTGGGAGAAGGAGCTGGACGTTTGCCTTTTCAGCAAGAGTCTCTGCCGCGGGCCGAGCGCCACGAGATGTTGCGTCTCTGGGAAAAAACAGCTGCCCACTGCTGTTGTGCCTGTCGATAGGGCGCCAAGGCACCGTGAAGAGCAGCAAGAGCTTTCAGGGCTGGGCCCTTCCTTGTGGGAGAAGGAGCCGGACGTTTGCCTTTTCGGCAAGAGGCTCTGCCGCGGCCGAGCGGCACGGGATGTTGCGTCTCTGGGACAGCCCAGATCCCCAGTGCTGCTGTGCCTGTAGATAGGGCGCCAAGGCACCGTGAAGAGCAGCAACAGCTTTCAGGGCAGGGCCCTTCCTTGTGGGAGAAGGAGCCGGACGTTTGCCTTTTCGGCAAGAGGCTCTGCCGCGGCCGAGCGCCATGAGATGTTGCGTCTCTGGGAAAGCACAGATCCCCACTGCTGTTGTGCCTGTAGATAGGGTGACAAGGCACCGTGAAGAGCAGCAAGAGCTTTCAGGGCTGGGCCCTTCCTTGTGGGAGAAGGAGCCGCACGTTTGCCTTTTCGGCAAGAGGCTCTGCCGCGGCCGAGCGCCATGAGATGTTGCGTCTCTGGGAAAGCACAGATGCCCACTGCTGTTGTGCCTGTAGATAGGGTGCCAAGGCACCGTGAAGAGCAGCAAGAGCTTTCAGGGCTGGGCCCTTCCTTGTGGGAGAAGGAGCCGCACGTTTGCCTTTTCGGCAAGAGTCTCTGCCACGGCCGAGCGCCACGAGATGTTGCGTCTCTGGGAAAGCACAGATCCCCACTGCTGTTGTGCCTGTAGATAGGGCGCCAAGGCACCGTGAAGAGCAGCAAGAGCTTTCAGGGCTGGGCCCTTCCTTGTGGGAGAAGGAGCCGCACGTTTGCCTTTTCGGCAAGAGGCTCTGCTGCGGGCCGAGCGCCACGAGATGTTGCGTCTCTGGGAAAGCACAGATGCCCACTGCTCTTGTGCCTGTAGATAGGGCGCCAAGGCACCGTGAAGAGCAGCAACAGCTTTCAGGGCTGGGCCCTTCCTTGTGGGAGAAGGAGCCGGACGTTTGCCTTTTCGGCAAGAGGCTCTGCCGCGGCCGAGCGCCACGAGATGTTGCGTCTCTGGGAAAGCACAGATCCCCACTGCTGTTGTGCCTGTAGATAGGGCGCCAAGGCACCGTGAAGAGCAGCAAGAGCTTTCAGGGCTGGGCCCTTCCTTGTGGGAGAAGGAGCCGGACGTTTGCCTTTTCGGCAAGAGGCTCTGCCGCGGCCGAGCGCCACGAGATGTTGCGTCTCTGGGAAAGCACAGATCCCCACTGCTCTTGTGCCTGTCGATCGGGCGCCAAGGCACCGTGAAGAGCAGCAACAGCTTTCAGGGCTGGGCCCTTCCTTGTGGGAGAAGGAGCCGGACGTTTGCCTTTTCGGCAAGAGGCTCTGCCGCGGCCGAGCGCTGTGAGATGTTGCGTCTCTGGGAAAGCACAGATGCCCACTGCTGTTGTGCCTGTAGATAGGGCGCCAAGGCACCGTGAAGAGCAGCAAGAGCTTTCAGGGCTGGGCCCTTCCTTGTGGGAGAAGGAGCCGGACGTTTGCCTTTTCGGCAAGAGGCTCTGCCGCGGCCGAGCGCCACGAGATGTTGCGTCTCTGGGAAAGCACAGATCCCCACTGCTCTTGTGCCTGTAGATAGGGTGCCAAGGCACCGTGAAGAGCAGCAAGAGCTTTCAGGGCTGGGCCCTTCCTTGTGGGAGAAGGAGCCGGACGTTTGCCTTTTCAGCAAGAGGCTCTGACGCGGCCGAGCGCACGAGATGTTGCGTCTCTGGGAAAGCACAGATCCCCACTGCTGTTGTGCCTGTAGATAGGGCGCCAAGGCACCGTGAAGAGCAGCAAGAGCTTTCAGAGCTGGGCCCTTCCTTGTGGGAGAAGGAGCCGGACGTTTGCCTTTTCGGCAAGAGGCTCTGCCGCGGCCGAGCGCCACGAGATGTTGCGTCTCTGGGAAAGCACAGATCCCCACTGCTGTTGTGCCTGTAGATAGGGCGCCAAGGCACCGTGAAGAGCAGCAAGAGCTTTCAGGGCTGGGCCCTTCCTTGTGGGAGAAGGAGCCGGACGTTTGCCTTTTCGGCAAGAGGCTCTGCCGCGGCCGAGCGCCACGAGATGTTGCGTCTCTGGGAAAGCACAGATCCCCACTGCTCTTGTGCCTGTAGATAGGGCGCCAAGGCAACGTGAAGAGCAGCAAGAGCTTTCAGGGCTGGGCCCTTCCTTGTGGGAGAAGGAGCCGGACGTTTGCCTTTTCGGCAAGAGGCTCTGCCGCGGCCGAGCGCCACGAGATGTTGCATCTCTGGGAAAAGCCCAGATCCCCACTGCTCTTGTGCCTGTAGATAGGGCGCCAAGGCACCGTGAAGAGCAGCAAGAGGTTTCAGGGCTGGGCCCTTCCTTGTGGGAGAAGGAGACGGACGTTTGCCTTTTCGGCAAGAGGCTCTGCCGCGGCCGAGCGCCATGAGATGTTGCGTCTCTGGGAAAGCACAGATCCCCACTGCTGTTCTGCCTGTAGATAGGGCGCCAAGGCACCGTGAAGAGCAGCAAGAGCTTTCAGGGCTGGGCCCTTCCTTGTGGGAGAAGGAGCCGGACGTTTGCCTTTTCGGCAAGAGGCTCTGCCGCGGCCGAGCGCCACGAGATGTTGCATCTCTGGGAAAGCCCAGATTCCCACTGCTGTTGTGCCTGTAGATAGGGCGCCAAGGCACCGTGAAGAGCAGCAAGAGCTTTCAGGGCTGGGCCCTTCCTTGTGGGAGAAGGAGCCGCACGTTTGCCTTTTCGGCAAGAGGCTCTGCCGCGGCCGAGCGCCACGAGATGTTGCGTCTCTGGGAAAGCACAGATCCCCACTGCTGTTGTGCCTGTAGATAGGGCGCCAAGGCACCGTGAAGAGCAGCAAGAGCTTTCAGGGCTGGGCCCTTCCTTGTGGGAGAAGGTGCCGGACGTTTGCCTTTTCGGCAAGAGGCTCTGCCGCCGCCGAGCGCCACGTGATGTTGCGTCTCTGGGAAAGCACAGATCCCCACTGCTGTTGTGCCTGTAGATAGGGCGCCGAAACACCGTGAAGAGCAGCAAGAGCTTTCAGGGCTGGGCCCTTCCTTGTGGAGAAGGAGCCGCACGTTTGCCTTTTCGGCAAGAGGCTCTGCCGCGGCCGAGCGCCACGAGATGTTGCGTCTCTGGGAAAGCACAGATCCCCACTGTTGTTGTGCCTGTCGATCGGGCGCCAAGGCACCGTGAAGAGCAGCAAGAGGTTTCAGGGCTGGGCCCTTCCTTGTGGGAGAAGGAGCCGGACGTTTGCCTTTTCGGCAAGAGGCTCTGCCGCGGCCGAGCGCCACGAGATGTTGCGTCTCTGGGAAAGCACAGATCCCCACTGCTGTTGTGCCTATAGATAGGGCGCCAAGGCACCGTGAAGAGCAGCAACAGCTTTCAGGGCTGGGCCCTTCCTTGTGGGAGAAGGAGCCGGACGTTTGCCTTTTCGGCAAGAGGCTCTGCTGCGGCCGAGCGCCACGAGATGTTGCGTCTCTGGGAAAGCACAGAGTCCTAATGCTGTTGTGCCTGTAGATAGGGCGCCAAGGCACCGTGAAGAGCAGCAAGAGCTTTCAGGGCTGGGCCCTTCCTTGTGGGAGAAGGAGCCGGACGTTTGACTTTCGGCAAGAGGCTCTGCCGCGGCAGAGAGCCACGAGATGTTGCGTCTCTGGGAAAGCACAGATCCCCACTGCTGTTGTGCCTATAGATATGGCGCCAAGGCACCGTGAAGAGCAGCAAGAGCATTCAGGGCTGGGCCCTTCCTTGTGGGAGAAGGAGCCGGACGTTTGCCTTTTCGGCAAGAGGCTCTGACGCGGCCGTGCGCCACGAGATGTTGCCTCTCTGGGAAAGCACAGATCCCCACTGCTGTTGTGCCTGTAGATAGGGCGCCAAGGTCACCGTGAAGAGCAGCAACAGCTTTCAGGGCTGGGCCCTTCCTTGTGGGAGAAGGAGCCGCACGTTTGCCTTTTCGGCAAGAGGCTCTGCCGCGGCCGAGCGCCACGAGATGTTGCGTCTCTGGGAAAGCCCAGATGCCCACTGCTGCTGTGCCTGTAGATAGGGCGCCAAGGCACCGTGAAGAGCAGCAAGAGCTTTCAGGGCTGGGCCCTTCCTTGTGGGAGAAGGAGCCGGACGTTTGCCTTTTCGGCAAGAGGCTCTGCCGCGGCCGAGCGCCATGAGATGTTGCGTCTCTGGGAAAGCACAGATCCCCACTGCTGTTGTGCCTGTAGATAGGGCGCCAAGGCACCGTGAAGAGCAGCAAGAGCTTTCAGGGCTGGGCCCTTCCTTGTGGGAGAAGGAGCCGGACGTTTGCCTTTTCGGCAAGAGGCTCTGCCGCGGCCGAGCGCCACGAGATGTTGCGTCTCTGGGAAAGCACAGATGCCCACTGCTGTTGTGCATGTAGGTAGGGCGCCAAGGCACCGTGAAGAGCAGCAAGAGCTTTCAGGGCTGGGCCCTTCCTTGTGGGAGAAGGAGCCGCATGTTTGCCTTTTCGGCAAGAGGCTCTGCCGCAGCCGAGCGCCACGAGATGTTGCGTCTCTGGGAAAGCACAGATCCCCACTGCTGTTGTGCCTGTCGATCGGGCGCTAAGGCACCGTGAAGAGCAGCAAGAGCTTTCAGGGCTGGGCCCTTCCTTGTGGGAGAAGGAGCCGGACGTTTGCCTTTTCGGCAAGAGGCTCTGCTGCGGCCGAGCGCCACGAGATGTTGCGTCTCTGGGAAAGCACAGAGTCCTAATGCTGTTGTGCCTGTAGATAGGGCGCCAAGGCACCGTGAAGAGCAGCAAGAGCTTTCAGGGCTGGGCCCTTCCTTGTGGGAGAAGGAGCCGGACGTTTGACTTTTCGGCAAGAGGCTCTGCCGCGGCAGAGAGCCACGAGATGTTGCGTCTCTGGGAAAGCACAGATCCCCACTGCTGTTGTGCCTATAGATATGGCGCCAAGGCACCGTGAAGAGCAGCAAGAGCATTCAGGGCTGGGCCCTTCCTTGTGGGAGAAGGAGCCGGACGTTTGCCTTTTCGGCAAGAGGCTCTGACGCGGCCGTGCGCCACGAGATGTTGCCTCTCTGGGAAAGCACAGATCCCCACTGCTGTTGTGCCTGTAGATAGGGCGCCAAGGTCACCGTGAAGAGCAGCAACAGCTTTCAGGGCTGGGCCCTTCCTTGTGGGAGAAGGAGCCGCACGTTTGCCTTTTCGGCAAGAGGCTCTGCCGCGGCCGAGCGCCACGAGATGTTGCGTCTCTGGGAAAGCCCAGATGCCCACTGCTGCTGTGCCTGTAGATAGGGCGCCAAGGCACCGTGAAGAGCAGCAAGAGCTTTCAGGGCTGGGCCCTTCCTTGTGGGAGAAGGAGCCGGACGTTTGCCTTTTCGGCAAGAGGCTCTGCCGCGGCCGAGCGCCATGAGATGTTGCGTCTCTGGGAAAGCACAGATCCCCACTGCTGTTGTGCCTGTAGATAGGGCGCCAAGGCACCGTGAAGAGCAGCAAGAGCTTTCAGGGCTGGGCCCTTCCTTGTGGGAGAAGGAGCCGGACGTTTGCCTTTTCGGCAAGAGGCTCTGCCGCGGCCGAGCGCCACGAGATGTTGCGTCTCTGGGAAAGCACAGATGCCCACTGCTGTTGTGCATGTAGGTAGGGCGCCAAGGCACCGTGAAGAGCAGCAAGAGCTTTCAGGGCTGGGCCCTTCCTTGTGGGAGAAGGAGCCGCATGTTTGCCTTTTCGGCAAGAGGCTCTGCCGCGGCCGAGCGCCACGAGATGTTGCGTCTCTGGGAAAGCACAGATCCCCACTGCTGTTGTGCCTGTCGATCGGGCGCTAAGGCACCGTGAAGAGCAGCAAGAGCTTTCAGGGCTGGGCCCTTCCTTGTGGGAGAAGGAGCCGGACGTTTGCCTTTTCGGCAAGAGGCTCTGCCGCGGCCGAGCGCCACGAGATGTTGCGTCTCTGGGAAAGCACAGATCCCCACTGCTGTTGTGCCTATAGATAGGGCGCCAAGGCACCGTGAAGAGCAGCAACAGCTTTCAGGGCTGGGCCCTTCCTTGTGGGAGAAGGAGCCGGACGTTTGCCTTTTCGGCAAGAGGCTCTGCTGCGGCCGAGCGCCACGAGATGTTGCGTCTCTGGGAAAGCACAGAGTCCTAATGCTGTTGTGCCTGTAGATAGGGCGCCAAGGCACCGTGAAGAGCAGCAAGAGCTTTCAGGGCTGGGCCCTTCCTTGTGGGAGAAGGAGCCGGACGTTTGACTTTTCGGCAAGAGGCTCTGCCGCGGCAGAGAGCCACGAGATGTTGCGTCTCTGGGAAAGCCCAGATCCCCACTGCTGTTGTGCCTGTAGATAGGGCGCCAAGACACCGTGAAGAGCAGCAAGAGCATTCAGGGCTGGGCCCTTCCTTGTGGGAGAAGGAGCCGGACGTTTGCCTTTTCGGCAAGAGGCTCTGACGCGGCCGTGCGCCACGAGATGTTGCCTCTCTGGGAAAGCACAGATGCCCACTGCTGTTGTGCCTGTAGATAGGGCGCCAAGGTCACCGTGAAGAGCAACAACAGCTTTCAGGGCTGGGCCCTTCCTTGTGGGAGAAGGAGCCGCACGTTTGCCTTTTCGGCAAGAGGCTCTGCCGCGGCCGAGCGCCACGAGATGTTGCGTCTCTGGGAAAGCCCAGATGCCCACTGCTGCTGTGCATGTAGATAGGGCGCCAAGGCACCGTGAAGAGCAGCAAGAGCTTTCAGGGCTGGGCCCTTCATTGTGGGAGAAGGAGCCGGACGTTTGCCTTTTCGGCAAGAGGCTCTGCCGCGGACGAGCGCCACGAGATGTTGCGTCTCTGGGAAAGCACAGATCCCCACTGCTGTTGTGCCTGTAGATAGGGCGCCAAGGCACCATGAAGAGCAGCAAGAGCTTTCAGGGCTGGGCCCTTCCTTGTGGGAGAAGGAGCCGGACGTTTGCCTTTTCGGCAAGAGGCTCTGCCGCGGCCGAGCGCCACGAGATGTTGCGTCTCTGGGAAAGCACAGATGCCCACTGCTGTTGTGCCTGTAGATAGGGCGCCAAGGCACCGTGAAGAGCAGCAAGACCTTTCAGGGCTGGGCCCTTCCTTGTGGGAGAAGGAGCCGGACGTTTGCCTTTTCGGCAAGAGGCTCTGCCGCGGTCCGAGCGCCACGAGATGTTGCGTCTCTGGGAAAGCACAGATCCCCACTGCTGTTGTGCCTGTAGATAGGGCACCAAGGCACCGTGAAGAGCAGCAAGAGCTTTCAGGGCTGGGCCCTTCCTTGTGGGAGAAGAGCCCGACGTTTGCCTTTTCGGCAAGAGGCTCTGCCGCGGCCGAGCGCCACGAGATGTTGCGTCTCTGGGAAAGCCCAGATCCCCACTGCTGCTGTGCCTGTAGATAGGGCGCCAAGGCACCGTTAAGAGCAGCAAGAGCTTTCAGGGCTGGGCCCTTCCTTGTGGGAGAAGGAGCCGGACGTTTGCCTTTTCGGCAAGAGGCTCTGCCGCGGCCGAGCGCCATGAGATGTTGCGTCTCTGGGAAAGCACAGATCCCCACTGCTGTTGTGCCTGTACATAGGGCGCCAAGGCACCGTGAAGAGCAGCAAGAGCTTTCAGGCCTAGGCCCTTCCTTGTGGGAGAAGGAGCCGGACGTTTGCCTTTTCGGCAAGAGGCTCTGCCGCGGCCGAGCGCCACGAGATGTTGCGTCTCTGGGAAAGCACAGATCCCCACTGCTCTTGTGCCTGTAGATAGGGCGCCAAGGCACCGTGAAGAGCAGCAAGAGCTTTCAGGGCTGGGCCCTTCCTTGTGGGAGAAGGAGCCGGACGTTTGCCTTTTCGGCAAGAGGCTCTGCCACGGCCGAGCGCCACGAGATGTTGCGTCTCTGGGAAAGCACAGATGCCCACTGCTGTTGTGCCTGTAGATAGGGCGCAAAGGCACCGTGAAGAGCATCAAGAGCTTTCAGGGCTGGGCCCTTCCTTGTGGGAGAAGGAGCCGGACGTTTGCCTTTTCGGCAAGAGGCTCTGCCGCGGCCGAGCGCCACGAGATGTTGCGTCTCTGGGAAAGCACAGATCCCCACTGCTGTTGTGCCTGTAGATAGGGCGCCAAGGCACCGTGAAGAGCAGCAAGAGCTTTCAGGGCTGGGCCCTTCCTTGTGGGAGAAGGAGCCGGACGTTTGCCTTTTCGGCAAGAGGCTCTGCCGCGGCCGAGCGCCACGAGATGTTGCGTCTCTGGGAAAGCACAGATCCCCACTGCTCTTGTGCCTGTAGATAGGGTTCCAAGGGCAGGTGAAGAGCAGCAACAGCTTTCAGGGCTGGGCCCTTCCTTGTGGGAGAAGGAGGCGGACGTTTGCCTTTTCGGCAAGAGGCTCTGCCGCGGCCGATTGCCATGAGATCTTCCGTCTCTGGGAAAGCACAGATCCCCACTGCTGTTGTGCCTGTAGATAGGGCGCCAAGGCACCATGAAGAGCAGCAAGAGCTTTCAGGGCTGGGCCCTTCCTTGTGGGAGAAGGAGCCGGACGTTTGCCTTTTCGGCAAGAGGCTCTGCCGCGGCCGAGCGCCACGAGATGTTGCGTCTCTGGGAAAGCACAGATCCCCACTGCTGTTGTGCCTGTCGATAGGGCGCCAAGGCACCGTGAAGAGCAGCAAGAGCTTTCAGGGCTGGGCCCTTCCTTGTGGAAGAAGGAGCCGGACGTTTGCCTTTTCGGCAAGAGGCTCTGCCGCGTCCGAGCGCCACGAGATCTTGCGTCTCCGGGAAAGCACAGATCCCCACTGCTGTTGTGCCTGTAGATAGGGTGCCAAGGCACCGTGAAGAGCAGCAAGAGCTTTCAGGGCTGGGCCCTTCCTTGTGGGAGAAGGAGCCGGACGTTTGCCTTTTCGGCAAGAGGCTCTGCCGCGGCCGAGCGCCATGAGATCTTGCGTCTCCGGGAAAGCACAGATCCCCACTGCTCTTGTGCCTGTAGATAGGGCGCCAAGGCACCGTGAAGAGCAGCAAGAGCTTTCAGGGCTGGGCCCTTCCTTGTGGGAGAAGGAGCCGGACGTTTGCCTTTTCGGCAAGAGGCTCTGCCGCGGCCGAGCGCCACGAGATGTTGCGTCTCTGGGAAAGCACAGATCCCCACTGCTGTTGTGCCTGTAGATAGGGCGCCAAGGCACGGTGAAGAGCAGCAAGAGCTTTCAGGGCTGGGCCCTTCCTTGTGGGAGAAGGAGCCGGACGTTTGCCTTTTCGGCAAGAGGCTCTGCCGCGGACGAGCGCCATGAGATGTTGCGTCTCTGGGAAAGCACAGATCCCCACTGCTGTTGTGCCTGTAGACAGGGCGCCAAGGCACCGTGAAGAGCAGCAAGAGCTTTCAGGGCTGGGCCCTTCCTTGTGGGAGAAGGAGCCGGACGTTTGCCTTTTCGGGAATAGGCTCTGCAGCAGCCGAGCGCCACGAGATGTTGCGTCTCTGGGAAAGCCCAGATCCCCACTGCTGTTGTGCCTGTAGATAGGGCGCCAAGGCACCGTGAAGAGCAGCAAGAGCTTTCAGGGCTGGGCCCTTCCTTGTGGGAGAAGGTGCCGGACGTTTGCCTTTTTGGCAAGAGGCTCTGCAGCGGCCGAGCGCCACGAGATGTTGCGTCTCTGGGAAAGCCCAGATCCCCACTGCTGTTGTGCCTGTAGATAGGGCGCCAAGGCACCGTGAAGAGCAGCAACAGCTTTCAGGGCTGGGCCCTTCCTTGTGGGAGAAGGAGCCGGACGTTTGCCTTTTCGGCAAGAGGCTCTGCCGCGGCCGAGCGCCATGAGATCTTGCGTCTCTGGGAAAGCCCAGATCC
Organism: Harpia harpyja; assembly: GCF_026419915.1. NCBI lineage: Eukaryota > Metazoa > Chordata > Aves > Accipitriformes > Accipitridae > Harpia > Harpia harpyja. The sequence continues at coordinate 79,042 of NW_026293161.1, read as the reverse complement.
CCACTGCTGTTGTGCCTGTAGATAGGGCGCCAAGGCACCGTGAAGAGCAGCAGCAGCTTTCAGGGCTGGGCCCTTCCTTGTGGGAGAAGGAGCCGGACGTTTGCCTTTTCGGCAAGAGGCTCTGCCGCGGCCGAGCGCCATGAGATGTTGCGTCTCTGGGAAAGCACAGATCCCCAGTGCTCTTGTGCCTGTCGATCGGGCGCCAAGGCACCGTGAAGAGCAGCAACAGCTTTCAGGGCTGGGCCCTTCCTTGTGGGAGAAGGAGCCGGACGTTTGCCTTTTCGGCAAGAGGCTCTGCCGCGGCCGAGCGCCACGAGATGTTGCGTCTCTGGGAAAACACAGATCCCCACTGCTGTTGTGCCTATAGATAGGGCGCCAAGGCACCGTGAAGAGCAGCAACAGGTTTCAGGGCTGGGCCCTTCCTTGTGGGAGAAGGAGCCGGATGTTTGCCCTTTCAGCAAGAGGCTCTGACGTGGCCGAGCGCCACGAGATGTTACGTCTCTGGGAAAGCACAGATCCCCACTGCTGTTGTGCCTGTAGATAGGGCGCCAAGGCACCGTGAAGAGCAGCAACAGCTTTCAGGGCTGGGCCCTTCCTTGTGGGAGAAGGAGCCGGACGTTTGCCTTTTCGACAAGAGGCTCTGCCATGGCCGAGCGCCACGAGATGTTGCATCTCTGGGACAGCCCAGATCCCCACTGCTATTGTGCCTGTAGATAGGGCGCCAAGACACCGTGAAGAGCAGCAAGAGCTTTCAGGGCTGGGCCCTTCCTTGTGGGAGAAGGAGCCGGACATTTGCCTTTTCGGCAAGAGGCTCTGCCGCGGCCGAGCGCTACGAGATGTTGCGTCTCTGGGAAAGCACAGATCCCCACTGCTGTTGTGCCTGTAGATAGGGCGCCAAGGCACCGTGAAGAGAAACAAGAGCTTTCAGGGCTGGGCCCTTCCTTGTGGGAGAAGGAGCTGGACGTTTGCCTTTTCGGCAAGAGGCTCTGCCGCGGCCGAGCGCCACGAGATGTTGCGTCTCTGGGAAAGCACAGATGCCCACTGCTGTTGTGCCTGTAGATATGGCGCCAAGGCACCGTGAAGAGCAGCAAGAGCTTTCAGGGCTGGGCCCTTCCTTGTGGGAGAAGGAGCCGGACGTTTGCCTTTTCGGCAAGAGGCTCTGCCGCGGCCGAACGCCACGAGATGTTGCGTCTCTGGGAAAGCACAGATCCCCACTGCTGTTGTGCCTGTAGATAGGGCGCCAAGGCACCGTGAAGAGCAGCAAGAGCTTTCAGGGCTGGGCCCTTCCTTGTGGGAGAAGGAGCCGGACGTTTGCCTTTTCGGCAATAGGTTCTGCAGCGGCCAAGCGCCACGAGATGTTGTGTCTCTGGGAAAGCCCAGATCACCACTGCTGTTGTGCCTGTAGATAGGGCGCCAAGGCACCGTGAAGAGCAGCAACAGCTTTCAGGGCTGGGCCCTTCCTTGTGGGAGAAGGAGCCGGACATTTGCCTTTTCGGCAAGAGGCTCTGCCGCGGCCGAGCGCCATGAGATCTTCCGTCTCTGGGAAAGCACAGATCCCCACTGCTGTTGTGCCTGTAGATAGGGCGCCAAGGCACCGTGAAGAGCAGCAAGAGCTTTCAGGGCTGGGCCCTTCCTTGTGGGAGAAGGAGCCGGACGTTTGCCTTTTCGGCAAGAGGCTCTGCCGCGGCCGAGCGCCACGAGATGTTGCGTCTCTGGGAAAGCACAGATCCCCACTGCTGTTGTGCCTGTAGATAGGGCGCCAAGGCACGGTGAAGAGCAGCAAGAGCTTTCAGGGCTGGGCCCTTCCTTGTGGGAGAAGGAGCCGGACGTTTGCCTTTTCGGCAAGAGGCTCTGCCGCGGACGAGCGCCATGAGATGTTGCGTCTCTGGGAAAGCACAGATCCCCACTGCTGTTGTGCCTGTAGACAGGGCGCCAAGGCACCGTGAAGAGCAGCAAGAGCTTTCAGGGCTGGGCCCTTCCTTGTGGGAGAAGGAGCCAGACGTTTGCCTTTTCGGGAATAGGCTCTGCAGCAGCCGAGCGCCACGAGATGTTGCGTCTCTGGGAAAGCCCAGATCCCCACTGCTGTTGTGCCTGTAGATAGGGCGCCAAGGCACCGTGAAGAGCAGCAAGAGCTTTCAGGGCTGGGCCCTTCCTTGTGGGAGAAGGTGCCGGACGTTTGCCTTTTTGGCAAGAGGCTCTGCAGCGGCCGAGCGCCACGAGATGTTGCGTCTCTGGGAAAGCCCAGATCCCCACTGCTGTTGTGCCTGTAGATAGGGCGCCAAGGCACCGTGAAGAGCAGCAACAGCTTTCAGGGCTGGGCCCTTCCTTGTGGGAGAAGGAGCCGGACGTTTGCCTTTTCGGCAAGAGGCTCTGCCGCGGCCGAGCGCCATGAGATCTTGCGTCTCTGGGAAAGCCCAGATCCCCACTGCTGTTGTGCCTGTAGATAGGGCGCCAAGGCACCGTGAAGAGCAGCAGCAGCTTTCAGGGCTGGGCCCCTTCCTTGTGGGAGAAGGAGCCGGACGTTTGCCTTTTCGGCAAGAGGCTCTGCCGCGGCCGAGCGCCATGAGATGTTGCGTCTCTGGGAAAGCACAGATCCCCAGTGCTCTTGTGCCTGTCGATCGGGCGCCAAGGCACCGTGAAGAGCAGCAACAGCTTTCAGGGCTGGGCCCTTCCTTGTGGGAGAAGGAGCCGGACGTTTGCCTTTTCGGCAAGAGGCTCTGCCGCGGCCGAGCGCCACGAGATGTTGCGTCTCTGGGAAAACACAGATCCCCACTGCTGTTGTGCCTATAGATAGGGCGCCAAGGCACCGTGAAGAGCAGCAACAGGTTTCAGGGCTGGGCCCTTCCTTGTGGGAGAAGGAGCCGGATGTTTGCCTTTTCAGCAAGAGGCTCTGACGTGGCCGAGCGCCACGAGATGTTACGTCTCTGGGAAAGCCCAGATCCCCACTGCTGTTGTGCCTGTAGATAGGGCGCCAAGGCACCGTGAAGAGCAGCAACAGCTTTCAGGGCTAGGCCCTTTCTTGTGGGAGAAGGAGCCGGACGTTTGCCTTTTCGGCAAGAGTCTCTGCCGTGGCCGAGCGCCACGAGATGTTGCGTCTGTGGGAAAGCACAGATGCCCACTGCTGTTGTGCCTGTAGATAGGGCGCCAAGGCACCGTGAAGAGCAGCAAGAGCTTTCAGGGCTGGGCCCTTCCTTGTGGGAGAAGGAGCCGGACGTTTGCCTTTTCGGCAAGAGGCTCTGCAGCGGCCGAGCACCATGAGATGTTGCATCTCTGGGAAAGCACAGATCCCCACTGCTGTTGTGCCTGTAGATAGGGCGCCAAGGCACCGTGAAGAGCAGCAACAGCTTTCAGGGCTGGGCCCTTCCTTGTGGGAGAAGGAGCCGGACGTTTGCCTTTTCGGCAAGAGGCTCTGCCGCGTCCGAGCGCCATGAGATGTTGCGTCTCTGGGAAAGCACAGATCCCCACTGCTGTTGTGCCTGTAGATAGGGCGCCAAGGCACCGTGAAGAGAAACAAGAGCTTTCAGGGCTGGGCCCTTCCTTGTGGGAGAAGGAGCTGGACGTTTGCCTTTTCGGCAAGAGGCTCTGCCGCGGCCGAGCGCCACGAGATGTTGCGTCTCTGGGAAAGCACAGATGCCCACTGCTGTTGTGCCTGTAGATATGGCGCCAAGGCACCATGAAGAGCAGCAAGAGCTTTCAGGGCTGGGCCCTTCCTTGTGGGAGAAGGAGCCGGACGTTTGCCTTTTCGGCAAGAGGCTCTGCCGCGGCCGAACGCCACGAGATGTTGCGTCTCTGGGAAAGCACAGATCCCCACTGCTGTTGTGCCTGTAGATAGGGCGCCAAGGCACCGTGAAGAGCAGCAAGAGCTTTCAGGGCTGGGCCCTTCCTTGTGGGAGAAGGAGCCGGACGTTTGCCTTTTCGGCAATAGGTTCTGCAGCGGCCAAGCGCCACGAGATGTTGTGTCTCTGGGAAAGCCCAGATCCCCACTGCTGTTGTGCCTGTAGATAGGGCGCCAAGGCACCGTGAAGAGCAGCAACAGCTTTCAGGGCTGGGCCCTTCCTTGTGGGAGAAGGAGCCGGACATTTGCCTTTTCGGCAACAGGCTCTGCCGCGGCCGAGCGCCATGAGATCTTCCGTCTCTGGGAAAGCACAGATCCCCACTGCTGTTGTGCCTGTAGATAGGGCGCCAAGGCACCGTGAAGAGCAGCAAGAGCTTTCAGGGCTGGGCCCTTCCTTGTGGGAGAAGGAGCCGCACGTTTGCCTTTTCGGCAAGAGGCTCTGCCGCGGCCGAACGCCACGAGATGTTGCGTCTCTGGGAAAGCACAGATCCCCACTGCTGTTGTGCCTGTAGATAGGGCGCCAAGGCACCGTGAAGAGCAGCAAGAGCTTTCAGGGCTGGGCCCTTCCTTGTGGGAGAAGGAGCCGGACGTTTGCCTTTTCGGCAAGAGGCTCTGCCGCGGCCGAGCGCCATGAGATGTTGCGTCTCTGGGAAAGCACAGATCCCCACTGCTGTTGTGCCTGTAGATAGGGCGCCAAGGCACCGTGAAGAGCAGCAAGAGCTTTCAGGGCTGGGCCCTTCCTTGTGGGAGAAGGAGACGGACGTTTGCCTTTTCGGCAAGAGGCTCTGCCGCGGCCGAGCGCCACGAGATGTTGCGTCTCTGGGAAAGCCCAGATGCCCACTGCTGTTGTGCCTGTAGATAGGGCGCCAAGGCACCGTGAAGAGCAGCAAGAGCATTCAGGGCTGGGCCCTTCCTTGTGGGAGAAGGAGCCGGACGTTTGCCTTTTCGGCAAGAGGCTCTGACGCGGCCGTGCGCCACGAGATGTTGCCTCTCTGGGAAAGCACAGATCCCCACTGCTGTTGTGCCTGTAGATAGGGCGCCAAGGTCACCGTGAAGAGCAGCAACAGCTTTCAGGGCTGGGCCCTTCCTTGTGGGAGAAGGAGCCGCACGTTTGCCTTTTCGGCAAGAGGCTCTGCCGCGGCCGAGCGCCACGAGATGTTGCGTCTCTGGGAAAGCCCAGATGCCCACTGCTGCTGTGCCTGTAGATAGGGCGCCAAGGCACCGTGAAGAGCAGCAAGAGCTTTCAGGGCTGGGCCCTTCCTTGTGGGAGAAGGAGCCGGACGTTTGCCTTTTCGGCAAGAGGCTCTGCCGCGGCCGAGCGCCACGAGATGTTGCGTCTCTGGGAAAGCACAGATCCCCACTGCTCTTGTGCCTGTAGATAGGGCGCCAAGGCACCGTGAAGAGCAGCAAGAGCTTTCAGGGCTGGGCCCTTCCTTGTGGGAGAAGGAGCCGGACGTTTGCCTTTTCGGCAAGAGGCTCTGCCGCGGCCGAGCGCCACGAGATGTTGCGTCTCTGGGAAAGCACAGATGCCCACTGCTGTTGTGCATGTAGGTAGGGCGCTAAGGCACCGTGAAGAGCAGCAAGAGCTTTCAGGGCTGGGCCCTTCCTTGTGGGAGAAGGAGCCGGACGTTTGCCTTTTCGGCAAGAGGCTCTGCCGCGGCCGAGCGCCACGAGATGTTGCGTCTCTGGGAAAGCACAGATCCCCACTGCTGTTGTGCCTATAGATAGGGCGCCAAGGCACCGTGAAGAGCAGCAACAGCTTTCAGGGCTGGGCCCTTCCTTGTGGGAGAAGGAGCCGGACGTTTGCCTTTTCGGCAAGAGGCTCTGCTGCGGCCGAGCGCCACGAGATGTTGCGTCTCTGGGAAAGCACAGAGTCCTAATGCTGTTGTGCCTGTAGATAGGGCGCCAAGGCACCGTGAAGAGCAGCAAGAGCTTTCAGGGCTGGGCCCTTCCTTGTGGGAGAAGGAGCCGCACGTTTGCCTTTTCGGCAAGAGGCTCTGCCGCGGCCGAGCGCCACGAGATGTTGCGTCTCTGGGAAAGCCCAGATGCCCACTGCTGCTGTGCCTGTAGATAGGGCGCCAAGGCACCATGAAGAGCAGCAAGAGCTTTCAGGGCTGGGCCCTTCATTGTGGGAGAAGGAGCCGGACGTTTGCCTTTTCGGCAAGAGGCTCTGCCGCGGACGAGCGCCACGAGATGTTGCGTCTCTGGGAAAGCACAGATCCCCACTGCTGTTGTGCCTGTAGATAGGGCGCCAAGGCACCATGAAGAGCAGCAAGAGCTTTCAGGGCTGGGCCCTTCCTTGTGGGAGAAGGAGCCGGACGTTTGCCTTTTCGGCAAGAGGCTCTGCCGCGGCCGAGCGCCACGAGATGTTGCGTCTCTGGGAAAGCACAGATGCCCACTGCTGTTGTGCCTGTAGATAGGGCGCCAAGGCACCGTTAAGAGCAGCAAGACCTTTCAGGGCTGGGCCCTTCCTTGTGGGAGAAGGAGCCGGACGTTTGCCTTTTCGGCAAGAGGCTCTGCCGCGGCCGAGCGCCACGAGATGTTGCGTCTCTGGGAAAGCACAGATCCCCACTGCTGTTGTGCCTGTAGATAGGGCGCCAAGGCACCGTGAAGAGCAGCAAGAGCTTTCAGGGCTGGGCCCTTCCTTGTGGGAGAAGAGCCCGACGTTTGCCTTTTCGGCAAGAGGCTCTGCCGCGGCCGAGCGCCACGAGATGTTGCGTCTCTGGGAAAGCACAGATCCCCACTGCTGCTGTGCCTGTAGATAGGGTGCCAAGGCACCGTTAAGAGCAGCAAGAGCTTTCAGGGCTGGGCCCTTCCTTGTGGGAGAAGGAGCCGGACGTTTGCCTTTTCGGCAAGAGGCTCTGCCGCGTCCGAGCGCCATGAGATGTTGCTTTTCTGGGAAAGCACAGATCCCCACTGCTGTTGTGCCTCTACATAGGGCGCCAAGGCACCGTGAAGAGCAGCAAGAGCTTTCAGGGCTGGGCCCTTCCTTGTGGGAGAAGGAGCCGGACGTTTGCCTTTTCGGCAAGAGGCTCTGCCGCGGCCGAGCGCTACGAGATGTTGCGTCTCTGGGAAAGCACAGATCCCCACTGCTGTTGTGCCTGTAGATAGGGCGCCAAGGCACCGTGAAGAGAAACAAGAGCTTTCAGGGCTGGGCCCTTCCTTGTGGGAGAAGGAGCTGGACGTTTGCCTTTTCGGCAAGAGGCTCTGCCGCGGCCGAGCGCCACGAGATGTTGCGTCTCTGGGAAAGCACAGATGCCCACTGCTGTTGTGCCTGTAGATATGGCGCCAAGGCACCATGAAGAGCAGCAAGAGCTTTCAGGGCTGGGCCCTTCCTTGTGGGAGAAGGAGCCGGACGTTTGCCTTTTCGGCAAGAGGCTCTGCCGCGGCCGAACGCCACGAGATGTTGCGTCTCTGGGAAAGCACAGATCCCCACTGCTGTTGTGCCTGTAGATAGGGCGCCAAGGCACCGTGAAGAGCAGCAAGAGCTTTCAGGGCTGGGCCCTTCCTTGTGGGAGAAGGAGCCGGACGTTTGCCTTTTCGGCAATAGGTTCTGCAGCGGCCAAGCGCCACGAGATGTTGTGTCTCTGGGAAAGCCCAGATCCCCACTGCTGTTGTGCCTGTAGATAGGGCGCCAAGGCACCGTGAAGAGCAGCAACAGCTTTCAGGGCTGGGCCCTTCCTTGTGGGAGAAGGAGCCGGACATTTGCCTTTTCGGCAAGAGGCTCTGCCGCGGCCGAGCGCCATGAGATCTTCCGTCTCTGGGAAAGCACAGATCCCCACTGCTGTTGTGCCTGTAGATAGGGCGCCAAGGCACCGTGAAGAGCAGCAAGAGCTTTCAGGGCTGGGCCCTTCCTTGTGGGAGAAGGAGCCGCACGTTTGCCTTTTCGGCAAGAGGCTCTGCCGCGGCCGAACGCCACGAGATGTTGCGTCTCTGGGAAAGCACAGATCCCCACTGCTGTTGTGCCTGTAGATAGGGCGCCAAGGCACCGTGAAGAGCAGCAAGAGCTTTCAGGGCTGGGCCCTTCCTTGTGGGAGAAGGAGCCGGACGTTTGCCTTTTCGGCAAGAGGCTCTGCCGCGGCCGAGCGCCATGAGATGTTGCGTCTCTGGGAAAGCACAGATCCCCACTGCTGTTGTGCCTGTAGATAGGGCGCCAAGGCACCGTGAAGAGCAGCAAGAGCTTTCAGGGCTGGGCCCTTCCTTGTGGGAGAAGGAGACGGACGTTTGCCTTTTCGGCAAGAGGCTCTGCCGCGGCCGAGCGCCACGAGATGTTGCGTCTCTGGGAAAGCCCAGATCCCCACTGCTCTTGTGCCTGTAGATAGGGCGCCAAGGCACCGTGAAGAGCAGCAAGAGCATTCAGGGCTGGGCCCTTCCTTGTGGGAGAAGGAGCCGGACGTTTGCCTTTTCGGCAAGAGGCTCTGACGCGGCCGTGCGCCACGAGATGTTGCCTCTCTGGGAAAGCACAGATCCCCACTGCTGTTGTGCCTGTAGATAGGGCGCCAAGGTCACCGTGAAGAGCAGCAACAGCTTTCAGGGCTGGGCCCTTCCTTGTGGGAGAAGGAGCCGCACGTTTGCCTTTTCGGCAAGAGGCTCTGCCGCGGCCGAGCGCCACGAGATGTTGCGTCTCTGGGAAAGCCCAGATGCCCACTGCTGCTGTGCCTGTAGATAGGGCGCCAAGGCACCGTGAAGAGCAGCAAGAGCTTTCAGGGCTGGGCCCTTCCTTGTGGGAGAAGGAGCCGGACGTTTGCCTTTTCGGCAAGAGGCTCTGCCGCGGCCGAGCGCCACGAGATGTTGCGTCTCTGGGAAAGCACAGATCCCCACTGCTGTTGTGCCTGTAGATAGGGCGCCAAGGCACCGTGAAGAGCAGCAACAGCTTTCAGGGCTGGGCCCTTCCTTGTGGGAGAAGGAGCCGGACGTTTGCCTTTTCGGCAAGAGGCTCTGCCGCGGCCGAGCGCCACGAGATGTTGCCTCTCTGGGAAAGCACAGATGCCCACTGCTGTTGTGCATGTAGGTAGGGCGCTAAGGCACCGTGAAGAGCAGCAAGAGCTTTCAGGGCTGGGCCCTTCCTTGTGGGAGAAGGAGCCGGACGTTTGCCTTTTCGGCAAGAGGCTCTGCCGCGGCCGAGCGCCACGAGATGTTGCGTCTCTGGGAAAGCACAGATCCCCACTGCTGTTGTGCCTATAGATAGGGCGCCAAGGCACCGTGAAGAGCAGCAACAGCTTTCAGGGCTGGGCCCTTCCTTGTGGGAGAAGGAGCCGGACGTTTGCCTTTTCGGCAAGAGGCTCTGCTGCGGCCGAGCGCCATGAGATGTTGCGTCTCTGGGAAAGCACAGAGTCCTAATGCTGTTGTGCCTGTAGATAGGGCGCCAAGGCACCGTGAAGAGCAGCAAGAGCTTTCAGGGCTGGGCCCTTCCTTGTGGGAGAAGGAGCCGGACGTTTGACTTTTCGGCAAGAGGCTCTGCCGCGGCAGAGAGCCACGAGATGTTGCGTCTCTGGGAAAGCCCAGATCCCCACTGCTGTTGTGCCTGTAGATAGGGCGCCAAGGCACCGTGAAGAGCAGCAAGAGCATTCAGGGCTGGGCCCTTCCTTGTGGGAGAAGGAGCCGGACGTTTGCCTTTTCGGCAAGAGGCTCTGACGCGGCCGTGCGCCACGAGATGTTGCCTCTCTGGGAAAGCACAGATCCCCACTGCTGTTGTGCCTGTAGATAGGGCGCCAAGGTCACCGTGAAGAGCAGCAACAGCTTTCAGGGCTGGGCCCTTCCTTGTGGGAGAAGGAGCCGCACGTTTGCCTTTTCGGCAAGAGGCTCTGCCCGCGGCCGAGCGCCACGAGATGTTGCGTCTCTGGGAAAGCCCAGATGCCCACTGCTGTTGTGCCTGTAGATAGGGTGACAAGGCACCGTGAAGAGCAGCAAGAGCTTTCAGGGCTGGGCCCTTCCTTGTGGGAGAAGGAGCCGGACGTTTGCCTTTTCGGCAAGAGGCTCTGCCGCGGCCGAGCGCCACGAGATGTTGCGTCTCTGGGAAAAGCCCAGATCCCCATTGCTGTTGTGCCTGTACATAGGGCGCCAAGGCACCGTGAAGAGCAGCAAGAGCTTTCAGGGCTGGGCCCTTCCTTGTGGGAGAAGGAGCCAGACGTTTGCCTTTTCGGCAAGAGGATCTGCCGCGGCCGAGCGCCACGAGATTTTGCGTCTCTGGGAAAGCACAGATCCCCACTGCTGTTGTGCCTGTAGATAGGGCGCCAAGGCACCGTGAAGAGAAACAAGAGCTTTCAGGGCTGGGCCCCTTCCTTGTGGGAGAAGAAGCCGGACATTTGCCTTTTTGGCAAGAGGCTCTGCCGCGGCCGAGCGCCACGAGATGTTGCGTCTCTGGGAAAGCACAGATCCCCACTGCTGTTGTGCCTATAGATAGGGCGCCAAGGCACCGTGAAGAGCAGCAAGAGCTTTCAGGGCTGGGCCCTTCCTTGTGGGAGAAGGAGCCGGATGTTTGCCTTTTCGGCAAGAGGCTCTGACGTGGCCGAGCGCCAACGAGATGTTGCGTCTCTGGGAAATCACAGATGCCCACTGCTGTTGTGCCTGTAGATATGGCGCCAAGGCACCGTGAAGAGCAGCAAGAGCTTTCAGGGCTGGGCCCTTCCTTGTGGGAGAAGGAGCCGGACGTTTGCCTTTTCGGCAAGAGGCTCTGCCGCGGCCGAGCGCCATGAGATCTTCCGTCTCTGGGAAAGCACAGATGCCCACTGCTGTTGTGCCTCTACATAGGGCGCCAAGGCACCGTGAAGAGCAGCAAGAGCTTTCAGGGCTGGGCCCTTCCTTGTGGGAGAAGGAGCCGGAACGTTTGCCTTTTCGGCAAGAGGCTCTGCAGCGGCCGAGCACCATGAGATGTTGCATCTCTGGGAAAGCACAGATCCCCACTGCTGTTGTGCCTGTAGATAGGGCGCCAAGGCACCGTGAAGAGCAGCAACAGCTTTCAGGGCTGGGCCCTTCCTTGTGGGAGAAGGAGCCGGACGTTTGCCTTTTCGGCAAGAGGCTCTGCCGCGTCCGAGCGCCATGAGATGTTGCGTTTCTGGGAAAGCACAGATGCCCACTGCTGTTGTGCCTCTACATAGGGCGCCAAGGCACCGTGAAGAGCAGCAACAGCTTTCAGGGCTGGGCCCTTCCTTGTGGGAGAAGGAGCCGGACGTTTGCCTTTTCGGCAAGAGGCTCTGCCGCGTCCGAGCGCCATGAGATGTTGCGTTTCTGGGAAAGCACAGATCCCCACTGCTGTTGTGCCTCTACATAGGGCGCCAAGGCACCGTGAAGAGCAGCAAGAGCTTTCAGGGCTGGGCCCTTCCTTGTGCGGAGAAGGAGCCGGACGTTTGCCTTTACGGCAAGAGGCTCTGCCGCGGCCGAGCGCCACGAGATGTTGCGGTCTCTGGGAAAGCACAGATCCCCACTGCTGTTGTGCCTGTACATAGGGCGCCAAGGCACCGTGAAGAGAAACAAGAGCTTTCAGGGCTGGGCCCTTCCTTGTGGGAGAAGGAGCCGGACGTTTGCCTTTTCAGCAAGAGGCTCTGCCGCGGCCGAGCGCCACGAGATTTTGCGTCTCTGGGAAAGCACAGATGCCCACTGCTGTTGTGCCTGTAGATATGGCGCCAAGGCACCGTGAAGAGCAGCAACAGCTTTCAGGGCTGGGCCCTTCCTTGTGGGAGAAGGAGCCGGAACATTTGCCTTTTCGGCAAGAGGCTCTGCCGCGGCCGAGCGCCATGAGATCTTCCGTCATCTTCCGTCTCTGGGAAAGCACAGATCCCCACTGCTGTTGTGCCTGTAGATAGGGCGCCAAGGCACCGTGAAGAGCAGCAAGAGCTTTCAGGGCTGGGCCCTTCCTTGTGGGAGAAGGAGCCGGACGTTTGCCTTTTCGGCAAGAGGCTCTGCCGCGGCAGAACGCCACGAGATGTTGCGTCTCTGGGAAAGCACAGATCCCCACTGCTCTTGTGCCTGTAGATAGGGCGCCAAGGCACCGTGAAGAGCAGCAACAGCTTTCAGGGCTGGGCCCTTCCTTGTGGGAGAAGGAGCCGGACGTTTGCCTTTTCGGCAAGAGGCTCTGCCGCGTCCGAGCGCCATGAGATGTTGCGTTTCTGGGAAAGCACAGATCCCCACTGCTGTTGTGCCTCTACATAGGGCGCCAAGGCACCGTGAAGAGCAGCAAGAGCTTTCAGGGCTGGGCCCTTCCTTGTGGGAGAAGGAGCCGGACGTTTGCCTTTACGGCAAGAGGCTCTGCCGCGGCCGAGCGCTACGAGATGTTGCGTCTCTGGGAAAGCACAGATCCCCACTGCTGTTGTGCCTGTAGATAGGGCGCCAAGGCACCGTGAAGAGAAACAAGAGCTTTCAGGGCTGGGCCCTTCCTTGTGGGAGAAGGAGCCGGACGTTTGCCTTTTCGGCAAGAGGCTCTGCCGCGGCCGAGCGCCACGAGATTTTGCGTCTCTGGGAAAGCACAGATCCCCACTGCTGTTGTGCCTGTAGATATGGCGCCAAGGCACCGTGAAGAGCAGCAACAGCTTTCAGGGCTGGGCCCTTCCTTGTGGGAGAAGGAGCCGGACGTTTGCCTTTTCGGCAAGAGGCTCTGCCGCGGCCGAACGCCACGAGATGTTGCGTCTCTGGGAAAGCACAGATCCCCACTGCTGTTGTGCCTGTAGATAGGGCGCCAAGGCACCGTGAAGAGCAGCAAGAGCTTTCAGGGCTGGGCCCTTCCTTGTGGGAGAAGGAGCCGGACGTTTGCCTTTTCGGCAATAGGTTCTGCAGCGGCCAAGCGCCACGAGATGTTGCGTCTCTGGGAAAGCCCAGATCCCCACTGCTGTTGTGCCTGTAGATAGGGCGCCAAGGCACCGTGAAGAGCAGCAACAGCTTTCAGGGCTGGGCCCTTCCTTGTGGGAGAAGGAGCCGGACATTTGCCTTTTCGGCAAGAGGCTCTGCCGCGGCCGAGCGCCATGAGATCTTCCGTCTCTGGGAAAGCACAGATCCCCACTGCTGTTGTGCCTGTAGATAGGGCGCCAAGGCACCGTGAAGAGCAGCAAGAGCTTTCAGGGCTGGGCCCTTCCTTGTGGGAGAAGGAGCCGGACGTTTGCCTTTTCGGCAAGAGGCTCTGCCGCGGCCGAGCGCCACGAGATGTTGCGTCTCTGGGAAAGCACAGATCCCCACTGCTGTTGTGCCTGTAGATAGGGCGCCAAGGCACCGTGAAGAGCAGCAAGAGCTTTCAGGGCTGGGCCCTTCCTTGTGGGAGAAGGAGCCGGACGTTTGCCTTTTCGGCAAGAGGCTCTGCCGCGGCCAAGCGCCACGAGATGTTGCGTCTCTGGGAAAGCCCAGATCCCCACTGCTGTTGTGCCTGTAGATAGGGCGCCAAGGCACCGTGAAGAGCAGCAACAGCTTTCAGGGCTGGGCCCTTCCTTGTGGGAGAAGGAGCCGGACATTTGCCTTTTCGGCAAGAGGCTCTGCCGCGGCCGAGCGCCATGAGATGTTGCGTCTCTGGGAAAGCACAGATCCCCACTGCTGTTGTGCCTGTAGATAGGGCGCCAAGGCACCGTGAAGAGCAGCAAGAGCTTTCAGGGCTGGGCCCTTCCTTGTGGGAGAAGGAGCCGGACGTTTGCCTTTTCGGCAAGAGGCTCTGCCGCGGCCGAGCGCCACGAGATGTTGCGTCTCTGGGAAAGCACAGATCCCCACTGCTGTTGTGCCTGTAGATAGGGCGCCAAGGCACCGTGAAGAGCAGCAAGAGCTTTCAGGGCTGGGCCCTTCCTTGTGGGAGAAGGAGCCGGACGTTTGCCTTTTCGGCAAGAGGCTCTGCCGCGGCCGAGCGCCACGAGATGTTGCGTCTCTGGGAAAGCACAGATCCCCACTGCTGTTGTGCCTGTAGATAGGGCGCCAAGGCACCGTGAAGAGCAGCAGCAGCTTTCAGGGCTGGGCCCTTCCTTGTGGGAGAAGGAGCCGGACGTTTGCCTTTTCGGCAAGAGGCTCTGCCGCGGCCGAGCGCCATGAGATGTTGCGTCTCTGGGAAAGCACAGATCCCCAGTGCTCTTGTGCCTGTCGATCGGGCGCCAAGGCACCGTGAAGAGCAGCAACAGCTTTCAGGGCTGGGCCCTTCCTTGTGGGAGAAGGAGCCGGACGTTTGCCTTTTCGGCAAGAGGCTCTGCCGCGGCCGAGCGCCACGAGATGTTGCGTGTCTGGGAAAGCACAGATCCCCACTGCTGTTGTGCCTATAGATAGGGCGCCAAGGCACCGTGAAGAGCAGCAACAGGTTTCAGGGCTGGGCCCTTCCTTGTGGGAGAAGGAGCCGGATGTTTGCCTTTTCAGCAAGAGGCTCTGACGTGGCCGAGCGCCACGAGATGTTGCGTCTCTGGGAAAGCCCAGATCCCCACTGCTGTTGTGCCTGTAGATAGGGCGCCAAGGCACCGTGAAGAGCAGCAACAGCTTTCAGGGCTGGGCCCTTCCTTGTGGGAGAAGGAGCCGGACGTTTGCCTTTTCGACAAGAGGCTCTGCCGCGGCCGAGCGCCACGAGATGTTGCATCTCTGGGACAGCCCTGATCCCCACTGCTGTTGTGCCTGTAGATAGGGCGCCAAGACACCGTGAAGAGCAGCAAGAGCTTTCAGGGCTGGGCCCTTCCTTGTGGGAGAAGGAGCCGGACATTTGCCTTTTCGGCAAGAGGCTCTGCCGCGGCCGAGCGCCATGAGATCTTCCGTCTCTGGGAAAGCACAGATCCCCACTGCTGTTGTGCCTGTAGATAGGGCGCCAAGGCACCATGAAGAGCAGCAACAGCTTTCAGGGCTGGGCCCTTCCTTGTGGGAGAAGGAGCCGGACGTTTGCCTTTTCGGCAAGAGGCTCTGCAGCGGCCGAGCACCATGAGATGTTGCATCTCTGGGAAAGCACAGATCCCCACTGCTGTTGTGCCTGTAGATAGGGCGCCAAGGCACCGTGAAGAGCAGCAAGAGCTTTCAGGGCTGGGCCCTTCCTTGTGGGAGAAGGAGCCGGACGTTTGCCTTTTCGGCAAGAGGCTCTGCCGCGTCCGAGCGCCATGAGATGTTGCGTTTCTGGGAAAGCACAGATCCCCACTGCTGTTGTGCCTCTACATAGGGCGCCAAGGCACCGTGAAGAGCAGCAAGAGCTTTCAGGGCTGGGCCCTTCCTTGTGGGAGAAGGAGCCGGACGTTTGCCTTTACGGCAAGAGGCTCTGCCGCGGCCGAGCGCTACGAGATGTTGCGTCTCTGGGAAAGCACAGATCCCCACTGCTGTTGTGCCTGTAGATAGGGCGCCAAGGCACCGTGAAGAGAAACAAGAGCTTTCAGGGCTGGGCCCTTCCTTGTGGGAGAAGGAGCTGGACGTTTGCCTTTTCGGCAAGAGGCTCTGCCGCGGCCGAGCGCCACGAGATTTTGCGTCTCTGGGAAAGCACAGATGCCCACTGCTCTTGTGCCTGTAGATATGGCGCCAAGGCACCGTGAAGAGCAGCAAGAGCTTTCAGGGCTGGGCCCTTCCTTGTGGGAGAAGGAGCCGGACGTTTGCCTTTTCGGCAAGAGGCTCTGCCGCGGCCGAACGCCACGAGATGTTGCGTCTCTGGGAAAGCACAGATCCCCACTGCTGTTGTGCCTGTAGATAGGGCGCCAAGGCACCGTGAAGAGCAGCAAGAGCTTTCAGGGCTGGGCCCTTCCTTGTGGGAGAAGGAGCCGGACGTTTGCCTTTTCGGCAATAGGTTCTGCAGCGGCCAAGCGCCACGAGATGTTGCGTCTCTGGGAAAGCCCAGATCCCCACTGCTGTTGTGCCTGTAGATAGGGCGCCAAGGCACCGTGAAGAGCAGCAAGAGCTTTCAGGGCTGGGCCCTTCCTTGTGGGAGAAGGAGCCGGACATTTGCCTTTTCGGCAAGAGGCTCTGCCACGGCCGAGCGCCATGAGATCTTCCGTCTCTGGGAAAGCACAGATCCCCACTGCTGTTGTGCCTGTAGATAGGGCGCCAAGGCACCGTGAAGAGCAGCAAGAGCTTTCAGGGCTGGGCCCTTCCTTGTGGGAGAAGGAGCCGGACGTTTGCCTTTTCGGCAAGAGGCTCTGCCGCGGCCGAACGCCACGAGATGTTGCGTCTCTGGGAAAGCACAGATCCCCACTGCTGTTGTGCCTGTAGATAGGGCGCCAAGGCACCGTGAAGAGCAGCAAGAGCTTTCAGGGCTGGGCCCTTCCTTGTGGGAGAAGGAGCCGGACGTTTGCCTTTTCGGCAAGAGGCTCTGCCGCGGCCGAGCGCCACGAGATGTTGCGTCTCTGGGAAAGCACAGATCCCCACTGCTGTTGTGCCTGTAGATAGGGCGCCAAGGCACCGTGAAGAGCAGCAAGAGCTTTCAGGGCTGGGCCCTTCCTTGTGGGAGAAGGAGCCGGACGTTTGCCTTTTCGGCAAGAGGCTCTGCCGCGGGCCGAGCGCCACGAGATGTTGCGTCTCTGGGAAAGCACAGATCCCCACTGCTGTTGCGCCTGTAGATAGGGTGCCAAGGCACCGTGAAGAGCAGCAAGAGCTTTCAGGGCTGGGCCCTTCCTTGTGGGAGAAGGAGCCGGACGTTTGCCTTTTCGGCAAGAGGCTCTGCCGCGGCCGAGCGCCATGAGATGTTGCGTCTCTGGGAAAGCACAGATCCCCACTGCTGTTGTGCCTGTAGATAGGGCGCCAAGGCACCGTGAAGAGCAGCAAGAGCTTTCAGGGCTGGGCCCTTCCTTGTGGGAGAAGGAGACGGACGTTTGCCTTTTCGGCAAGAGGCTCTGCCGCGGCCGAGCGCCACGAGATGTTGCGTCTCTGGGAAAGCACAGATCCCCACTGCTGTTGTGCCTGTAGATAGGGTGACAAGGCACCGTGAAGAGCAGCAAGAGCTTTCAGGGCTGGGCCCTTCCTTGTGGGAGAAGGAGCCGGACGTTTGCCTTTACGGCAAGAGGCTCTGCCGCGGCCGAGCGCTACGAGATGTTGCGTCTCTGGGAAAGCACAGATCCCCACTGCTGTTGTGCCTGTAGATAGGGCGCCAAGGCACCGTGAAGAGAAACAAGAGCTTTCAGGGCTGGGCCCTTCCTTGTGGGAGAAGGAGCCGGACGTTTGCCTTTTCGGCAAGAGGCTCTGCCGCGGCCGAGCGCCACGAGATGTTGCGTCTCTGGGAAAGCCCAGATCCCCACTGCTGTTGTGCCTGTAGATAGGGGCGCCAAGGCACCGTGAAGAGCAGCAAGAGCTTTCAGGGCTGGGCCCTTCCTTGTGGGAGAAGGTGCCGGACGTTTGCCTTTTCGGCAAGAGGCTCTGCAGCGGCCGAGCGCCACGAGATGTTGCGTCCTCTGGGAAAGCACAGATCCCCACTGCTGTTGTGCCTGTAGATAGGGCGCCAAGGCACCGTGAAGAGCAGCAAGAGCTTTCAGGGCTGGGCCCTTCCTTGTGGAGAAGGAGCCGGACGTTTGCCTTTTCGGCAAGAGGCTCTGCCGCGGCCGAGCGCCACGAGATGTTGCGTCTCTGGGAAAGCACAGATCCCCACTGCTGTTGTGCCTGTAGATAGGGCGCCAAGGCACCGTGAAGAGCAGCAGCAGCTTTCAGGGCTGGGCCCTTCCTTGTGGGAGAAGGAGCCGGACGTTTGCCTTTTCGGCAAGAGGCTCTGCCGCGGCCGAGCGCCATGATGTTGCGTCTCTGGGAAAGCACAGATCCCCAGTGCTCTTGTGCCTGTCGATCGGGCGCCAAGGCACCGTGAAGAGCAGCAAGAGCTTTCAGGGCTGGGCCCTTCCTTGTGGAGAAGGAGCCGGACGTTTGCCCTTTTCGGCAAGAGGCTCTGCCGCGGCCGAGCGCCACGAGATGTTGCGTCTCTGGGAAAACACAGATCCCCACTGCTGTTGTGCCTATAGATAGGGCGCCAAGGCACCGTGAAGAGCAGCAACAGGTTTCAGGGCTGGGCCCTTCCTTGTGGGAGAAGGAGCCGGATGTTTGCCTTTTCAGCAAGAGGCTCTGACGTGGCCGAGCGCCACGAGATGTTGCGTCTCTGGGAAAGCCCAGATCCCCACTGCTCTTGTGCCTGTAGATAGGGCGCCAAGGCACCGTGAAGAGCAGCAACAGCTTTCAGGGCTGGGCCCTTCCTTGTGGGAGAAGGAGCCGGACGTTTGCCTTTTCGACAAGAGGCTCTGCCATGGCCGAGCGCCACGAGATGTTGCATCTCTGGGACAGCCCTGATCCCCACTGCTGTTGTGCCTGTAGATAGGGCGCCAAGACACCGTGAAGAGCAGCAAGAGCTTTCAGGGCTGGGCCCTTCCTTGTGGGAGAAGGAGCCGGACATTTGCCTTTTCGGCAAGAGGCTCTGCCGCGGCCGAGCGCCATGAGATCTTCCGTCTCTGGGAAAGCACAGATGCCCACTGCTGTTGTGCCTGTAGATAGGGCGCCAAGGCACCGTGAAGAGCAGCAAGAGCTTTCAGGGCTGGGCCCTTCCTTGTGGGAGAAGGAGCCGGACGTTTGCCTTTTCGGCAAGAGGCTCTGCAGCGGCCGAGCACCATGAGATGTTGCATCTCTGGGAAAGCACAGATCCCCACTGCTGTTGTGCCTGTAGATAGGGCGCCAAGGCACCGTGAAGAGCAGCAAGAGCTTTCAGGGCTGGGCCCTTCCTTGTGGGAGAAGGAGCCGGACGTTTGCCTTTTCGGCAAGAGGCTCTGCCGCGTCCGAGCGCTATGAGATGTTGCGTTTCTGGGAAAGCACAGATCCCCACTGCTGTTGTGCCTCTACATAGGGCGCCAAGGCACCGTGAAGAGCAGCAAGAGCTTTCAGGGCTGGGCCCTTCCTTGTGGGAGAAGGAGCCGGACGTTTGCCTTTACGGCAAGAGGCTCTGCCGCGGCCGAGCGCTACGAGATGTTGCGTCTCTGGGAAAGCACAGATCCCCACTGCTGTTGTGCCTGTAGATAGGGCGCCAAGGCACCGTGAAGAGAAACAAGAGCTTTCAGGGCTGGGCCCTTCCTTGTGGGAGAAGGAGCCGGACGTTTGCCTTTTCGGCAAGAGGCTCTGCCGCGGCCGAGCGCCACGAGATTTTGCGTCTCTGGGAAAGCCCAGATCCCCACTGCTGTTGTGCCTGTAGATAGGGCGCCAAGGCACCGTGAAGAGCAGCAAGAGCTTTCAGGGCTGGGCCCTTCCTTGTGGGAGAAGGAGCCGGACATTTGCCTTTTCGGCAAGAGGCTCTGCCGCGGCCGAGCGCCATGAGATCTTCCGTCTCTGGGAAAGCACAGATCCCCACTGCTGTTGTGCCTGTAGATAGGGCGCCAAGGCACCGTGAAGAGCAGCAAGAGCTTTCAGGGCTGGGCCCTTCCTTGTGGGAGAAGGAGCCGGACGTTTGCCTTTTCGGCAAGAGGCTCTGCCGCGGCCGAACGCCACGAGATGTTGCGTCTCTGGGAAAGCACAGATCCCCACTGCTGTTGTGCCTGTAGATAGGGCGCCAAGGCACCGTGAAGAGCAGCAAGAGCTTTCAGGGCTGGGCCCTTCCTTGTGGGAGAAGGAGCCGGACGTTTGCCTTTTCGGCAAGAGGCTCTGCCGCGGCCGAGCGCCATGAGATCTTCCGTCTCTGGGAAAGCACAGATCCCCACTGCTGTTGTGCCTGTAGATAGGGCGCCAAGGCACCGTGAAGAGCAGCAAGAGCTTTCAGGGCTGGGCCCTTCCTTGTGGGAGAAGGAGCCGGACGTTTGCCTTTTCGGCAAGAGGCTCTGCCGCGGCCGAACGCCACGAGATGTTGCGTCTCTGGGAAAGCACAGATCCCCACTGCTCTTGTGCCTGTAGATAGGGCGCCAAGGCACCGTGAAGAGCAGCAACAGCTTTCAGGGCTGGGCCCTTCCTTGTGGGAGAAGGAGCCGGACGTTTGCCTTTTCGGCAAGAGGCTCTGCCGCGTCCGAGCGCCATGAGATGTTGCGTTTCTGGGAAAGCACAGATCCCCACTGCTGTTGTGCCTCTACATAGGGCGCCAAGGCACCGTGAAGAGCAGCAAGAGCTTTCAGGGCTGGGCCCTTCCTTGTGGGAGAAGGAGCCGGACGTTTGCCTTTACGGCAAGAGGCTCTGCCGCGGCCGAGCGCTACGAGATGTTGCGTCTCTGGGAAAGCACAGATCCCCACTGCTGTTGTGCCTGTAGATAGGGCGCCAAGGCACCGTGAAGAGAAACAAGAGCTTTCAGGGCTGGGCCCTTCCTTGTGGGAGAAGGAGCCGGACGTTTGCCTTTTCGGCAAGAGGCTCTGCCGCGGCCGAGCGCCACGAGATGTTGCGTCTCTGGGAAAGCCCAGATCCCCACTGCTGTTGTGCCTGTAGATAGGGCGCCAAGGCACCGTGAAGAGCAGCAAGAGCTTTCAGGGCTGGGCCCTTCCTTGTGGGAGAAGGTGCCGGACGTTTGCCTTTTCGGCAAGAGGCTCTGCAGCGGCCGAGCGCCACGAGATGTTGCGTCTCTGGGAAAGCACAGATCCCCACTGCTGTTGTGCCTGTAGATAGGGCGCCAAGGCACCGTGAAGAGCAGCAAGAGCTTTCAGGGCTGGGCCCTTCCTTGTGGGAGAAGGAGCCGGACGTTTGCCTTTTCGGCAAGAGGCTCTGCCGCGGCCGAGCGCCACGAGATGTTGCGTCTCTGGGAAAGCACAGATCCCCACTGCTGTTGTGCCTGTAGATAGGGCGCCAAGGCACCGTGAAGAGCAGCAGCAGCTTTCAGGGCTGGGCCCTTCCTTGTGGGAGAAGGAGCCGGACGTTTGCCTTTTCGGCAAGAGGCTCTGCCGCGGCCGAGCGCCATGAGATGTTGCGTCTCTGGGAAAGCACAGATCCCCAGTGCTCTTGTGCCTGTCGATCGGGCGCCAAGGCACCGTGAAGAGCAGCAAGAGCTTTCAGGGCTGGGCCCTTCCTTGTGGGAGAAGGAGCCGGACGTTTGCCTTTTCGGCAAGAGGCTCTGCCGCGGCCGAGCGCCACGAGATGTTGCGTCTCTGGGAAAACACAGATCCCCACTGCTGTTGTGCCTATAGATAGGGCGCCAAGGCACCGTGAAGAGCAGCAACAGGTTTCAGGGCTGGGCCCTTCCTTGTGGGAGAAG
Source organism: Harpia harpyja (assembly GCF_026419915.1). Lineage (NCBI taxonomy): Eukaryota > Metazoa > Chordata > Aves > Accipitriformes > Accipitridae > Harpia > Harpia harpyja. The sequence goes on along the minus strand of NW_026293161.1, from coordinate 58,172 downwards.
GAGCCGGATGTTTGCCTTTTCAGCAAGAGGCTCTGACGTGGCCGAGCGCCACGAGATGTTGCGTCTCTGGGAAAGCCCAGATCCCCACTGCTCTTGTGCCTGTAGATAGGGCGCCAAGGCACCGTGAAGAGCAGCAACAGCTTTCAGGGCTGGGCCCTTCCTTGTGGGAGAAGGAGCCGGACGTTTGCCTTTTCGACAAGAGGCTCTGCCATGGCCGAGCGCCACGAGATGTTGCATCTCTGGGACAGCCCTGATCCCCACTGCTGTTGTGCCTGTAGATAGGGCGCCAAGACACCGTGAAGAGCAGCAAGAGCTTTCAGGGCTGGGCCCTTCCTTGTGGGAGAAGGAGCCGGACATTTGCCTTTTCGGCAAGAGGCTCTGCCGCGGCCGAGCGCCATGAGATCTTCCGTCTCTGGGAAAGCACAGATGCCCACTGCTGTTGTGCCTGTAGATAGGGCGCCAAGGCACCGTGAAGAGCAGCAAGAGCTTTCAGGGCTGGGCCCTTCCTTGTGGGAGAAGGAGCCGGACGTTTGCCTTTTCGGCAAGAGGCTCTGCAGCGGCCGAGCACCATGAGATGTTGCATCTCTGGGAAAGCACAGATCCCCACTGCTGTTGTGCCTGTAGATAGGGCGCCAAGGCACCGTGAAGAGCAGCAAGAGCTTTCAGGGCTGGGCCCTTCCTTGTGGGAGAAGGAGCCGGACGTTTGCCTTTTCGGCAAGAGGCTCTGCCGCGTCCGAGCGCTATGAGATGTTGCGTTTCTGGGAAAGCACAGATCCCCACTGCTGTTGTGCCTCTACATAGGGCGCCAAGGCACCGTGAAGAGCAGCAAGAGCTTTCAGGGCTGGGCCCTTCCTTGTGGGAGAAGGAGCCGGACGTTTGCCTTTACGGCAAGAGGCTCTGCCGCGGCCGAGCGCTACGAGATGTTGCGTCTCTGGGAAAGCACAGATCCCCACTGCTGTTGTGCCTGTAGATAGGGCGCCAAGGCACCGTGAAGAGAAACAAGAGCTTTCAGGGCTGGGCCCTTCCTTGTGGGAGAAGGAGCCGGACGTTTGCCTTTTCGGCAAGAGGCTCTGCCGCGGCCGAGCGCCACGAGATTTTGCGTCTCTGGGATAGCCCAGATCCCCACTGCTGTTGTGCCTGTAGATAGGGCGCCAAGGCACCGTGAAGAGCAGCAAGAGCTTTCAGGGCTGGGCCCTTCCTTGTGGGAGAAGGAGCCGGACATTTGCCTTTTCGGCAAGAGGCTCTGCCGCGGCCGAGCGCCATGAGATCTTCCGTCTCTGGGAAAGCACAGATCCCCACTGCTGTTGTGCCTGTAGATAGGGCGCCAAGGCACCGTGAAGAGCAGCAAGAGCTTTCAGGGCTGGGCCCTTCCTTGTGGGAGAAGGAGCCGGACGTTTGCCTTTTCGGCAAGAGGCTCTGCCGCGGCCGAACGCCACGAGATGTTGCGTCTCTGGGAAAGCACAGATCCCCACTGCTGTTGTGCCTGTAGATAGGGCGCCAAGGCACCGTGAAGAGCAGCAAGAGCTTTCAGGGCTGGGCCCTTCCTTGTGGGAGAAGGAGCCGGACGTTTGCCTTTTCGGCAAGAGGCTCTGCCGCGGCCGAGCGCCACGAGATGTTGCGTCTCTGGGAAAGCACAGATCCCCACTGCTGTTGTGCCTGTAGATAGGGCGCCAAGGCACCGTGAAGAGCAGCAAGAGCTTTCAGGGCTGGGCCCTTCCTTGTGGGAGAAGGAGCCGGACGTTTGCCTTTTCGGCAAGAGTCTCTGCCGCGGCCGAGCGCCACGAGATGTTGCGTCTCTGGGAAAGCACAGATCCCCACTGCTGTTGCGCCTGTAGATAGGGTGCCAAGGCACCGTGAAGAGCAGCAAGAGCTTTCAGGGCTGGGCCCTTCCTTGTGGGAGAAGGAGCCGGGCGTTTGCCTTTTCGGCAAGAGGCTCTGCCGCGGCCGAGCGCCATGAGATGTTGCGTCTCTGGGAAAGCACAGATCCCCACTGCTGTTGTGCCTGTAGATAGGGCGCCAAGGCACCGTGAAAAGCAGCAAGAGCTTTCAGGGCTGGGCCCTTCCTTGTGGGAGAAGGAGCCGGATGTTTGCCTTTTCAGCAAGAGGCTCTGCCGTGGCCGAGCGCCACGAGATGTTGCGTCTCTGGGAAAGCCCAGATCCCCACTGCTGTTGTGCCTGTAGATAGGGCGCCAAGGCACCGTGAAGAGCAGCAACAGCTTTCAGGGCTGGGCCCTTCCTTGTGGGAGAAGGAGCCGGACGTTTGCCTTTTCGACAAGAGGCTCTGCCATGGCCGAGCGCCACGAGATGTTGCATCTCTGGGACAGCCCAGATCCCCACTGCTGTTGTGCCTGTAGATAGGGCGCCAAGACACCGTGAAGAGCAGCAAGAGCTTTCAGGGCTGGGCCCTTCCTTGTGGGAGAAGGAGCCGGACATTTGCCTTTTCGGCAAGAGGCTCTGCCGCGGCCGAGCGCCATGAGATCTTCCGTCTCTGGGAAAGCACAGATCCCCACTGCTGTTGTGCCTGTACATAGGGCGCCAAGGCACCGTGAAGAGCAGCAAGAGCTTTCAGGGCTGGGGCCTTCCTTGTGGGAGAAGGAGCCGGACGTTTGCCTTTTCGGCAAGAGGCTCTGCAGCGGCCGAGCACCATGAGATGTTGCATCTCTGGGAAAGCACAGATCCCCACTGCTGTTGTGCCTGTAGATAGGGCGCCAAGGCACCGTGAAGAGCAGCAAGAGCTTTCAGGGCTGGGCCCTTCCTTGTGGGAGAAGGAGCCGGACGTTTGCCTTTTCGGCAAGAGGCTCTGCCGCGGCCGAGCGCTATGAGATGTTGCGTTTCTGGGAAAGCACAGATCCCCACTGCTGTTGTGCCTCTACATAGGGCGCCAAGGCACCGTGAAGAGCAGCAAGAGCTTTCAGGGCTGGGCCCTTCCTTGTGGGAGAAGGAGCCGGACGTTTGCCTTTACGGCAAGAGGCTCTGCCGCGGCCGAGCGCTACGAGATGTTGCGTCTCTGGGAAAGCACAGATCCCCACTGCTGTTGTGCCTGTAGATAGGGCGCCAAGGCACCGTGAAGAGAAACAAGAGCTTTCAGGGCTGGGCCCTTCCTTGTGGGAGAAGGAGCTGGACGTTTGCCTTTTCGGCAAGAGGCTCTGCCGCGGCCGAGCGCCACGAGATTTTGCGTCTCTGGGAAAGCACAGATGCCCACTGCTGTTGTGCCTGTAGATATGGCGCCAAGGCACCGTGAAGAGCAGCAAGAGCTTTCAGGGCTGGGCCCTTCCTTGTGGGAGAAGGAGCCGGACGTTTGCCTTTTCGGCAAGAGGCTCTGCCGCGGCCGAACGCCACGAGATGTTGCGTCTCTGGGAAAGCACATATCCCCACTGCTGTTGTGCCTGTAGATAGGGCGCCAAGGCACCGTGAAGAGCAGCAAGAGCTTTCAGGGCTGGGCCCTTCCTTGTGGGAGAAGGAGCCGGACGTTTGCCTTTTCGGCAATACGTTCTGCAGCCGCCAAGCGCCACGAGATGTTGCGTCTCTGGGAAAGCCCAGATCCCCACTGCTGTTGTGCCTGTAGATAGGGCGCCAAGGCACCGTGAAGAGCAGCAAGAGCTTTCAGGGCTGGGCCCTTCCTTGTGGGAGAAGGAGCCGGACATTTGCCTTTTCGGCAAGAGGCTCTGCCGCGGCCGAGCGCCATGAGATCTTCCGTCTCTGGGAAAGCACAGATCCCCACTGCTGTTGTGCCTGTAGATAGGGCGCCAAGGCACCGTGAAGAGCAGCAAGAGCTTTCAGGGCTGGGCCCTTCCTTGTGGGAGAAGGAGCCGGACGTTTGCCTTTTCGGCAAGAGGCTCTGCCGCGGCCGAACGCCACGAGATGTTGCGTCTCTGGGAAAGCCCAGATCCCCACTGCTGTTGTGCCTGTAGATAGGGCGCCAAGGCACCGTGAAGAGCAGCAAGAGCTTTCAGGGCTGGGCCCTTCCTTGTGGGAGAAGGAGCCGGACGTTTGCCTTTTCGGCAAGAGGCTCTGCCGCGGCCGAGCGCCACGAGATGTTGCGTCTCTGGGAAAGCACAGATCCCCACTGCTGTTGTGCCTGTAGATAGGGCGCCAAGGCACCGTGAAGAGCAGCAAGAGCTTTCAGGGCTGGGCCCTTCCTTGTGGGAGAAGGAGCCGGACGTTTGCCTTTTCGGCAAGAGTCTCTGCCGCGGGCGAGCGCCACGAGATGTTGCGTCTCTGGGAAAGCACAGATCCCCACTGCTGTTGCGCCTGTAGATAGGGTGCCAAGGCACCGTGAAGAGCAGCAAGAGCTTTCAGGGCTGGGCCCTTCCTTGTGGGAGAAGGAGCCGGGCGTTTGCCTTTTCGGCAAGAGGCTCTGCCGCGGCCGAGCGCCATGAGATGTTGCGTCTCTGGGAAAGCACAGATCCCCACTGCTGTTGTGCCTGTAGATAGGGCGCCAAGGCACCGTGAAAAGCAGCAAGAGCTTTCAGGGCTGGGCCCTTCCTTGTGGGAGAAGGAGACGGAAGTTTGCCTTTTCGGCAAGAGGCTCTGCCGCGGCCGAGCGCCACGAGATGTTGCGTCTCTGGGAAAGCACAGATCCCCACTGCTGTTGTGCCTGTAGATAGGGCGCCAAGGCACCGTGAAGAGCAGCAAGAGCTTTCAGGGCTGGGCCCTTCCTTGTGGGAGAAGGAGCCGGACGTTTGCCTTTTCGGCAAGAGGATCTGCCGCGGCCGAGCGCCACGAGATGTTGCGTCTCTGGGAAAGCACAGATCCCCACTGCTGTTGTGCCTGTAGATAGGGCGCCAAGGCACCGTGAAGAGCAGCAAGAGCTTTCAGGGCTGGGCCCTTCCTTGTGGGAGAAGAAGCCGGACATTTGCCTTTTTGGCAAGAGGCTCTGCCGCGGCCGAGCGCCACGAGATGTTGCGTCTCTGGGAAAGCACAGATCCCCACTGCTGTTGTGCCTATAGATAGGGCGCCAAGGCACCGTGAAGAGCAGCAACAGCTTTCAGGGCTGGGCCCTTCCTTGTGGGAGAAGGAGCCGGATGTTTGCCTTTTCAGCAAGAGGCTCTGACGTGGCCGAGCGCCACGAGATGTTGCGTCTCTGGGAAAGCACAGATGCCCACTGCTGTTGTGCCTGTAGATATGGCGCCAAGGCACCGTGAAGAGCAGCAAGAGCTTTCAGGGCTGGGCCCTTCCTTGTGGGAGAAGGAGCCGGACGTTTGACTTTTCGGCAAGAGGCTCTGCCGCGGCCGAACGCCACGAGATGTTGCGTCTCTGGGAAAGCACAGATCCCCACTGCTGTTGTGCCTGTAGATAGGGCGCCAAGGCACCGTGAAGAGCAGCAAGAGCTTTCAGGGCTGGGCCCTTCCTTGTGGGAGAAGGAGCCGGACGTTTGCCTTTTCGCCAATAGGTTCTGCAGCGGCCAAGCGCCACGAGATGTTGCGTCTCTGGGAAAGCCCAGATCCCCACTGCTGTTGTGCCTGTAGATAGGGCGCCAAGGCACCGTGAAGAGCAGCAAGAGCTTTCAGGGCTAGGCCCTTCCTTGTGGGAGAAGGAGCCGGACATTTGCCTTTTCGGCAAGAGGCTCTGCCGCGGCCGAGCGCCATGAGATCTTCCGTCTCTGGGAAAGCACAGATCCCCACTGCTGTTGTGCCTGTAGATAGGGCGCCAAGGCACCGTGAAGAGCAGCAAGAGCTTTCAGGGCTGGGCACTTCCTTGTGGGAGAAGGAGCCGGACGTTTGCCTTTTCGGCAAGAGGCTCTGCCGCGGCCGAACGCCACGAGATGTTGCGTCTCTGGGAAAGCACAGATCCCCACTGCTGTTGTGCCTGTAGATAGGGCGCCAAGGCACCGTGAAGAGCAGCAAGAGCTTTCAGGGCTGGGCCCTTCCTTGTGGGAGAAGGAGCCGGACGTTTGCCTTTTCGGCAAGAGGCTCTGCCGCGGCCGAGCGCCACGAGATGTTGCGTCTCTGGGAAAGCACAGATCCCCACTGCTGTTGCGCCTGTAGATAGGGTGCCAAGGCACCGTGAAGAGCAGCAAGAGCTTTCAGGGCTGGGCCCTTCCTTGTGGGAGAAGGAGCCGGACGTTTGCCTTTTCGGCAAGAGGCTCTGCCGCGGCCGAGCGCCATGAGATGTTGCGTCTCTGGGAAAGCACAGATCCCCACTGCTGTTGTGCCTGTACATAGGGCGCCAAGGCACCGTGAAGAGCAGCAAGAGCTTTCAGGGCTGGGCCCTTCCTTGTGGGAGAAGGAGACGGACGTTTGCCTTTTCGGCAAGAGGCTCTGCCGCGGCCGAGCGCCACGAGATGTTGCGTCTCTGGGAAAGCACAGATCCCCACTGCTGTTGTGCCTGTAGATAGGGTGCCAAGGCACCGTGAAGAGCAGCAAGAGCTGTCAGGGATGGGCCCTTCCTTGTGGGAGAAGGAGCCGGACGTTTGCCTTTTCGGCAAGAGGCTCTGCCGCGGCCGAGCGCCATGAGATGTTGCGCCTCTGGGACAGCCCAGATCCCCACTGCTGTTGTGCCTGTAGATAGGGCGCCAAGGCACCGTGAAGAGCAGCAGCAGCTTTCAGGGCTGGGCCCTTCCTTGTGGGAGAAGGAGCCGGACGTTTGCCTTTTCGGCAAGAGGCTCTGCCGCGGCCGAGCGCCATGAGATGTTGCGTCTCTGGGAAAGCACAGATCCCCAGTGCTCTTGTGCCTGTCGATCGGGCGCCAAGGCACCGTGAAGAGCAGCAACAGCTTTCAGGGCTGGGCCCTTCCTTGTGGGAGAAGGAGCCGGACGTTTGCCTTTTCGGCAAGAGGCTCTGCCGCGTCCGAGCGCCATGAGATGTTGCGTTTCTGGGAAAGCACAGATCCCCACTGCTGTTGTGCCTGTAGATAGGGCGCCAAGGCACCGTGAAGAGCAGCAAGAGCTTTCAGGGCTGGGCCCTTCCTTGTGGGAGAAGGAGCCGGACGTTTGCCTTTTCGGCAAGAGGCTCTGCCGCGGCCGAGCGCTACGAGATGTTGCGTCTCTGGGAAAGCACAGATCCCCACTGCTGTTGTGCCTGTAGATAGGGCGCCAAGGCACCGTGAAGAGAAACAAGAGCTTTCAGGGCTGGGCCCTTCCTTGTGGGAGAAGGAGCTGGACGTTTGCCTTTTCGGCAAGAGGCTCTGCCGCGGCCGAGCGCCACGAGATGTTGCGTCTCTGGGAAAGCACAGATCCCCACTGCTGTTGTGCCTGTAGATAGGGCGCCAAGGCACCGTGAAGAGCAGCAAGAGCTTTCAGGGCTGGGCCCTTCCTTGTGGGAGAAGGAGCCGGACGTTTGCCTTTTCGGCAAGAGGCTCTGCCGCGGCCGAACGCCACGAGATGTTGCGTCTCTGGGAAAGCACAGATCCCCACTGCTGTTGTGCCTGTAGATAGGGCGCCAAGGCACCGTGAAGAGCAGCAACAGCTTTCAGGGCTGGGCCCTTCCTTGTGGGAGAAGGAGCCGGACATTTGCCTTTTCGGCAAGAGGCTCTGCCGCGGCCGAGCGCCATGAGATCTTCCATCTCTGGGAAAGCACAGATCCCCACTGCTGTTGTGCCTGTAGATAGGGCGCCAAGGCACCGTGAAGAGCAGCAAGAGCTTTCAGGGCTGGGCCCTTCCTTGCGGGAGAAGGAGCCGGACGTTTGCCTTTTCGGCAAGAGGCTCTGCCGCGGCCCGAACGCCACGAGATGTTGCGTCTCTGGGAAAGCACAGATCCCCACTGCTGTTGTGCCTGTAGATAGGGCGCCAAGGCACCGTGAAGAGCAGCAAGAGCTTTCAGGGCTGGGCCCTTCCTTGTGGGAGAAGGAGCCGGACGTTTGCCTTTTCGGCAAGAGGCTCTGCCGCGGCCGAGCGCCATGAGATCTTCCGTCTCTGGGAAAGCACAGATCCCCACTGCTGTTGTGCCTGTAGATAGGGCGCCAAGGCACCGTGAAGAGCAGCAAGAGCTTTCAGGGCTGGGCCCTTCCTTGTGGGAGAAGGAGCCGGACGTTTGCCTTTTCGGCAAGAGGCTCTGCCGTGGCCGAGCGCCACGAGATGTTGCGTCTCTGGGAAAGCACAGATCCCCACTGCTGTTGCGCCTGTAGATAGGGTGCCAAGGCACCGTGAAGAGCAGCAAGAGCTTTCAGGGCTGGGCCCTTCCTTGTGGGAGAAGGAGCCGGACGTTTGCCTTTTCGGCAAGAGGCTCTGCCGCGGCCGAGCGCCATGAGATGTTGCGTCTCTGGGAAAGCACAGATCCCCACTGCTGTTGTGCCTGTAGATAGGGCGCCAAGGCACCGTGAAGAGCAGCAAGAGCTTTCAGGGCTGGGCCCTTCCTTGTGGGAGAAGGAGCCGGACGTTTGCCTTTTCGGCAAGAGGCTCTGCCGCGGCCGAGCGCCACGAGATGTTGCGTGTCTGGGAAAGCACAGATCCCCACTGCTCTTGTGCCTGTAGATAGGGTGCCAAGGCACCGTGAAGAGCAGCAAGAGCTGTCAGGGATGGGCCCTTCCTTGTGGGAGAAGGAGCCGGACGTTTGCCTTTTCGGCAAGAGGCTCTGCCGCGGCCGAACGCCACGAGATGTTGCGTCTCTGGGAAAGCACAGATCCCCACTGCTGTTGTGCCTGTAGATAGGGTGACAAGGCACCGTGAAGAGCAGCAACAGCTTTCAGGGCTGGGCCCTTCCTTGTGGGAGAAGGAGCCGGACGTTTGCCTTTTCGGCAAGAGGCTCTGCCGCGGCCGAGCGCCATGAGATGTTGCGTCTCTGGGAAAGCCCAGATCCCCACTGCTGTTGTGCCTGTACATAGGGCGCCAAGGCACCGTGAAGAGCAGCAAGAGCTTTCAGGGCTGGGCCCTTCCTTGTGGGAGAAGGAGCCGGACGTTTGCCTTTTCGGCAAGAGGCTCTGCCGCGTCCGAACGCCACGAGATTTTGCGTCTCTGGGAAAGCACAGATCCCCAGTGCTGCTGTGCCTGTAGATAGGGCGCCAAGGCACCGTGAAGAGCAGCAAGAGCTGTCAGGGCTGGGCCCTTCCTTGTGGGAGAAGAAGCTGGACATTTGCCTTTTTGGCAAGAGGCTCTGCCATGGCCGAGCGCCACGAGATGTTGCGTCTCTGGGAAAGCACAGATCCCCACTGCTGTTGTGCCTATAGATAGGGCGCCAAGGCACCGTGAAGAGCAGCAACAGCTTTCAGGGCTGGGCCCTTCCTTGTGGGAGAAGGAGCCGGATGTTTGCCTTTTCAGCAAGAGGCTCTGCCGCGGCCGAGCGCCACGAGATGTTGCGTCTCTGGGAAAGCACAGATGCCCACTGCTGTTGTGCCTGTAGATATGGCGCCAAGGCACCGTGAAGAGCAGCAAGAGCTTTCAGGGCTGGGCCCTTCCTTGTGGGAGAAGGAGCCGGACGTTTGCCTTTTCGGCAAGAGGCTCTGCCGCGGCCGAACGCCACGAGATGTTGCGTCTCTGGGAAAGCCCAGATCCCCACTGCTGTTGTGCCTGTAGATAGGGCGCCAAGGCACCGTGAAGAGCAGCAAGAGCTTTCAGGGCTGGGCCCTTCCTTGTGGGAGAAGGAGCCGGACGTTTGCCTTTTCGGCAATAGGTTCTGCAGCGGCCAAGCGCCACGAGATGTTGCGTCTCTGGGAAAGCCCAGATCCCCACTGCTGTTGTGCCTGTAGATAGGGCGCCAAGGCACCGTGAAGAGCAGCAACAGCTTTCAGGGCTGGGCCCTTCCTTGTGGGAGAAGGAGCCGGACATTTGCCTTTTCGGCAAGAGGCTCTGCCGCGGCCGAGCGCCATGAGATCTTCCGTCTCTGGGAAAGCACAGATCCCCACTGCTGTTGTGCCTGTAGATAGGGCGCCAAGGCACCGTGAAGAGCAGCAAGAGCTTTCAGGGCTGGGCCCTTCCTTGTGGGAGAAGGAGCCGGACGTTTGCCTTTTCGGGAATAGGCTCTGCAGCAGCCGAGCGCCACGAGATGTTGCGTCTCTGGGAAAGCCCAGATCCCCACTGCTGTTGTGCCTGTAGATAGGGCGCCAAGGCACCATGAAGAGCAGCAACAGCTTTCAGGGCTGGGCCCTTCCTTGTGGGAGAAGGAGCCGGACGTTTGCCTTTTCGGCAAGAGGCTCTGCAGCGGCCGAGCGCCACGAGATGTTGCGTCTCTGGGAAAGCCCAGATCCCCACTGCTGTTGTGCCTGTAGATAGGGCGCCAAGGCACCGTGAAGAGCAGCAAGAGCTTTCAGGGCTGGGCCCTTCCTTGTGGGAGAAGGAGCCGGACGTTTGCCTTTTCGGCAAGAGGCTCTGCCGCGGCCGAGCGCCATGAGATCTTGCGTCTCTGGGAAAGCCCAGATCCCCACTGCTGTTGTGCCTGTAGATAGGGCGCCAAGGCACCGTGAAGAGCAGCAGCAGCTTTCAGGGCTGGGCCCTTCCTTGTGGGAGAAGGAGCCGGACGTTTGCCTTTTCGGCAAGAGGCTCTGCCGCGGCCGAGCGCCATGAGATGTTGCGTCTCTGGGAAAGCACAGATCCCCAGTGCTCTTGTGACTGTCGATCGGGCGCCAAGGCACCGTGAAGAGCAGCAACAGCTTTCAGGGCTGGGCCCTTCCTTGTGGGAGAAGGAGCCGGACGTTTGCCTTTTCGGCAAGAGGCTCTGCCGCGGCCGAGCGCCACGAGATGTTGCGTCTCTGGGAAAACACAGATCCCCACTGCTGTTGTGCCTATAGATAGGGCGCCAAGGCACCGTGAAGAGCAGCAACAGGTTTCAGGGCTGGGCCCTTCCTTGTGGGAGAAGGAGCCGGATGTTTGCCTTTTCAGCAAGAGGCTCTGACGTGTCCGAGCGCCACGAGATGTTGCGTCTCTGGGAAAGCCCAGATCCCCACTGCTGTTGTGCCTGTAGATAGGGCGCCAAGGCACCGTGAAGAGCAGCAAGAGCTTTCAGGGCTGGGCCCTTCCTTGTGGGAGAAGGAGCCGGACGTTTGCCTTTTCGACAAGAGGCTCTGCCATGGCCGAGCGCCACGAGATGTTGCATCTCTGGGACAGCCCAGATCCCCACTGCTGTTGTGCCTGTAGATAGGGCGCCAAGACACCGTGAAGAGCAGCAAGAGCTTTCAGGGCTGGGCCCTTCCTTGTGGGAGAAGGAGCCGGACATTTGCCTTTTCGGCAAGAGTCTCTGCTGCGGCCGAGCGCCATGAGATCTTCCGTCTCTGGGAAAGCACAGATGCCCACTGCTGTTGTGCCTGTAGATAGGGCGCCAAGGCACCGTGAAGAGCAGCAAGAGCTTTCAGGGCTGGGCCCTTCCTTGTGGGAGAAGGAGCCGGACGTTTGCCTTTTCGGCAAGAGGCTCTGCAGCGGCCGAGCACCATGAGATGTTGCATCTCTGGGAAAGCACAGATCCCCACTGCTGTTGTGCCTGTAGATAGGGCGCCAAGGCACCGTGAAGAGCAGCAACAGCTTTCAGGGCTGGGCCCTTCCTTGTGGGAGAAGGAGCCGGACGTTTGCCTTTTCGGCAAGAGGCTCTGCCGCGTCCGAGCGCCATAAGATGTTGCGTTTCTGGGAAAGCACAGATCCCCACTGCTGCTGTGCCTGTAGATAGGGCGCCAAGGCACCGTGAAGAGAAACAAGAGCTTTCAGGGCTGGGCCCTTCCTTGTGGGAGAAGGACCTGGACGTTTGCCTTTTCGGCAAGAGGCTCTGCCGCGGCCGAGCGCCACGAGATTTTGCGTCTCTGGGAAAGCACAGATGCCCACTGCTGTTGTGCCTGTAGATAGGGCGCCAAGGCACCGTGAAGAGCATCAACAGCTTTCAGGGCTGGGCCCTTCCTTGTGGGAGAAGGAGCCGCACGTTTGCCTTTTTGGCAAGAGGCTCTGCCGCGGCTGAGCGCCACGAGATGTTGCGTCTCTGGGAAAGCACAGATCCCCACTGCTGTTGTGCCTGTAGATAGGGCGCCAAGGCACCGTGAAGAGCAGCAAGAGCTTTCAGGGCTGGGCCCTTCCTTGTGGGAGAAGGAGCCGGACGTTTGCCTTTTTGGCAAGAGGCCCTGCCGCGGCCGAGCGCCATGAGATGTTGCGTGTCTGGGAAAGCACAGATCCCCACTGCTCTTGTGCCTGTAGATAGGGCGCCAAGGCACCATGAAGAGCAGCAAGAGCTTTCAGGGCTGGGCCCTTCCTTGTGGGAGAAGGAGCCGGACGTTTGCCTTTTCGGCAAGAGGCTCTGCCGCGGCCGAGCGCCACGAGATGTTGCGTCTCTGGGAAAGCACAGATCCCCACTGCTGTTGTGCCTGTAGATAGGGTGCCAAGGCACCGTGAAGAGCAGCAAGAGCTTTCAGGGCTGGGCCCTTCCTTGTGGGAGAAGGAGCCGGACGTTTGCCTTTTCGGCAAGAGACTCTGCAGCGGCCGAGCGCCACGAGATGTTGCGTCTCTGGGAAAGCACAGATCCCCACTGCTGTTGTGCCTGTAGATAGGGCGCCAAGGCACCGTGAAGAGCAGCAAGAGCTTTCAGGGCTGGGCCCTTCCTTGTGGGAGAAGGAGACGGACGTTTGCCTTTTCGGCAAGAGGCTCTGCCGCGGCCGAGCGCCATGAGATGTTGCGTCTCTGCGAAAGCACAGATCCCCACTGCTCTTGTGCCTGTACATAGGGCGCCAAGACACCGTGAAGAGCAGCAAGAGCTTTCAGGGCTGGGCCCTTCCTTGTGGGAGAAGGAGCCGGACGTTTGCCTTTTCGGCAAGAGGCTCTGCCGCGGCCGAGCGCCACGAGATGTTGCGTCTCTGGGAAAGCACAGATCCCCACTGCTCTTGTGCCTGTAGATAGGGCGCCAAGGCACCGTGAAGAGCAGCAAGAGCTTTCAGGGCTGGGCCCTTCCTTGTGGGAGAAAGAGCCGGACGTTTGCCTTTTCGGCAAGAGGCTCTGCCGCGGCCGAGCGCCACGAGATGTTGCGTCTCTGGGAAAGCACAGATCCCCACTGCTGTTGTGCCTGTAGATAGGGCGCCAAGGCACCGTGAAGAGCAGCAAGAGCTTTCAGGGCTGGGCCCTTCCTTGTGGGAGACGGAGCCGGACGTTTGCCTTTTCGGCAAGAGGCTCTGCCGCGGCCGAGCGCCATGAGATCTTGTGTCTCTGGGAAAGCACAGATGCCCACTGCTGTTGTGCCTGTAGATAGGGCGCCAAGGCACCGTGAAGAGCAGCAAGAGCTTTCAGGGCTGGGCCCTTCCTTGTGGGAGAAGGAGACGGACGTTTGCCTTTTCGGCAAGAGGCTCTGCCGCGGCCGAGCGCCACGAGATGTTGCGTCTCTGGGAAAGCACAGATGCCCACTGCTGTTGTGCCTGTAGATAGGGTGCCAAGGCACCGTGAAGAGCAGCAACAGCTTTCAGGGCAGGGCCCTTCCTTGTGGGAGAAGGTGCCGGACGTTTGCCTTTTCGGCAAGAGGCTCTGCCGCGGCTGAGCGCCACGAGATGTTGCGTCTCTGGGAAAGCACAGATCCCCACTGCTGTTGTGCCTGTAGATAGGGCGCCAAGGCACCGTGAAGAGCAGCAAGAGCTTTCAGGGCTGGGCCCTTCCTTGTGGGAGAAGGAGACGGACGTTTGCCTTTTCGGCAAGAGGCTCTGCCGCGGCCGAGCGCCACGAGATGTTGCGTCTCTGGGAAAGCACAGATGCCCACTGCTGTTGTGCCTGTAGATAGGGTGCCAAGGCACCGTGAAGAGCAGCAACAGGTTTCAGGGCTGGGCCCTTCCTTGTGGGAGAAGGAGCCGGATGTTTGCCTTTTCAGCAAGAGGCTCTGACGTGGCCGAGCGCCACGAGATGTTGCGTCTCTGGGAAAGCCCAGATCCCCACTGCTGTTGTGCCTGTAGATAGGGCGCCAAGGCACCGTGAAGAGCAGCAACAGCTTTCAGGGCTGGGCCCTTCCTTGTGGGAGAAGGAGCCGGACGTTTGCCTTTTCGACAAGAGGCTCTGCCATGGCCGAGCGCCACGAGATGTTGCATCTCTGGGACAGCCCAGATCCCCACTGCTGTTGTGCCTGTAGATAGGGCGCCAAGACACCGTGAAGAGCAGCAAGAGCTTTCAGGGCTGGGCCCTTCCTTGTGGGAGAAGGAGCCGGACATTTGCCTTTTCGGCAAGAGTCTCTGCTGCGGCCGAGCGCCATGAGATCTTCCGTCTCTGGGAAAGCACAGATGCCCACTGCTGTTGTGCCTGTAGATAGGGCGCCAAGGCACCGTGAAGAGCAGCAAGAGCTTTCAGGGCTGGGCCCTTCCTTGTGGGAGAAGGAGCCGGACGTTTGCCTTTTCGGCAAGAGGCTCTGCCGCGGCCGAGCGCCACGAGATGTTGCGTCTCTGGGAAAGCACAGATGCCCACTGCTGTTGTGCCTGTAGATAGGGCGCCAAGGCACCGTGAAGAGCAGCAAGAGCTTTCAGGGCTGGGCCCTTCCTTGTGGGAGAAGGAGCCGGACGTTTGCCTTTTCGGCAAGAGGCTCTGCCGCGGCCGAACGCCACGAGATGTTGCGTCTCTGGGAAAGCACAGATCCCCACTGCTGTTGTGCCTGTAGATAGGGCGCCAAGGCACCGTGAAGAGCAGCAAGAGCTTTCAGGGCTGGGCCCTTCCTTGTGGGAGAAGGAGCCGGACGTTTGCCTTTTCGGGAATAGGCTCTCCAGCAGCCGAGCGCCACGAGATGTTGCGTCTCTGGGAAAGCCCAGATCCCCACTGCTGTTGTGCCTGTAGATAGGGCGCCAAGGCACCGTGAAGAGCAGCAAGAGCTTTCAGGGCTGGGCCCTTCCTTGTGGGAGAAGGAGCCGGACGTTTGCCTTTTCGGCAAGAGGCTCTGCAGCGGCCGAGCGCCACGAGATGTTGCGTCTCTGGGAAAGCCCAGATCCCCACTGCTGTTGTGCCTGTAGATAGGGCGCCAAGGCACCGTGAAGAGCAGCAAGAGCTTTCAGGGCTGGGCCCTTCCTTGTGGGAGAAGGAGCCGGACGTTTGCCTTTTCGGCAAGAGGCTCTGCCGCGGCCGAGCGCCACGAGATCTTGCGTCTCTGGGAAAGCCCAGATCCCCACTGCTGTTGTGCCTGTAGATAGGGCGCCAAGGCACCGTGAAGAGCAGCAGCAGCTTTCAGGGCTGGGCCCTTCCTTGTGGGAGAAGGAGCCGGACGTTTGCCTTTTCGGCAAGAGGCTCTGCCGCGGCCGAGCGCCACGAGATGTTGCGTCTCTGGGAAAACACAGATCCCCACTGCTGTTGTGCCTATAGATAGGGCGCCAAGGCACCGTGAAGAGCAGCAACAGGTTTCAGGGCTGGGCCCTTCCTTGTGGGAGAAGGAGCCGGATGTTTGCCTTTTCAGCAAGAGGCTCTGACGTGGCCGAGCGCCACGAGATGTTGCGTCTCTGGGAAAGCCCAGATCCCCACTGCTGTTGTGCCTGTAGATAGGGCGCCAAGGCACCGTGAAGAGCAGCAACAGCTTTCAGGGCTGGGCCCTTCCTTGTGGGAGAAGGAGCCGGACGTTTGCCTTTTCGACAAGAGGCTCTGCCATGGCCGAGCGCCACGAGATGTTGCATCTCTGGGACAGCCCAGATCCCCACTGCTGTTGTGCCTGTAGATAGGGCGCCAAGACACCGTGAAGAGCAGCAAGAGCTTTCAGGGCTGGGCCCTTCCTTGTGGGAGAAGGAGCCGGACATTTGCCTTTTCGGCAAGAGTCTCTGCTGCGGCCGAGCGCCATGAGATCTTCCGTCTCTGGGAAAGCACAGATGCCCACTGCTGTTGTGCCTGTAGATAGGGCGCCAAGGCACCGTGAAGAGCAGCAAGAGGTTTCAGGGCTGGGCCCTTCCTTGTGGGAGAAGGAGCCGGACGTTTGCCTTTTCGGCAAGAGGCTCTGCCGCGGCCGAGCGCCACGAGATGTTGCGTCTCTGGGAAAGCACAGATCCCCACTGCTGTTGTGCCTGTAGATAGGGTGCCAAGGCACCGTGAAGAGCAGCAAGAGCTTTCAGGGCTGGGCCCTTCCTTGTGGGAGAAGGAGCCGGACGTTTGCCTTTTCGGCAAGAGACTCTGCCGCGGCCGAGCGCCACGAGATGTTGCGTCTCTGGGAAAGCACAGATCCCCACTGCTGTTGTGCCTGTAGATAGGGCGCCAAGGCACCGTGAAGAGCAGCAAGAGCTTTCAGGGCTGGGCCCTTCCTTGTGGGAGAAGGAGACGGACGTTTGCCTTTTCGGCAAGAGGCTCTGCCGCGGCCGAGCGCCATGAGATGTTGCGTCTCTGCGAAAGCACAGATCCCCACTGCTGTTGTGCCTGTAGATAGGGCGCCAAGGCACCGTGAAGAGCAGCAAGAGTTTTCAGGGCTGGGCCCTTCCTTGTGAGAGAAGGAGCCGGACGTTTGCCTTTTCGGCAAGAGGCTCTGCCGCGGCCGAACGCCACGAGATTTTGCGTCTCTGGGAAAGCACAGATGCCCACTGCTCTTGTGCCTGTAGATAGGGCGCCAAGGCACCGTGAAGAGCAGCAAGAGCTTTCAGGGCTGGGCCCTTCCTTGTGGGAGAAGGAGCCGGACGTTTGCCTTTTCGGCAAGAGGCTCTGCCGCGGCCGAGCGCCACGAGATGTTGCGTCTCTGGGAAAGCACAGATCCCCACTGCTCTTGTGCCTGTAGATAGGGCGCCAAGGCACCGTGAAGAGCAGCAAGAGCTTTCAGGGCTGGGCCCTTCCTTGTGGGAGAAGGAGCCGCACGTTTGCCTTTTCGGCAAGAGGCTCTGCCGCGGCCGAGCGCCACGAGATGTTGCGTCTCTGGGAAAGCACAGATCCCCACTGCTGTTGTGCCTGTAGATAGGGCGCCAAGGCACCGTGAAGAGCAGCAAGAGCTTTCAGGGCTGGGCCCTTCCTTGTGGGAGAAGGAGCCGGACGTTTGCCTTTTCGGCAAGAGGCTCTGCCGCGGCCGAGCGCCACGAGATGTTGCGTCTCTGGGAAAGCCCAGATCCCCACTGCTGTTGTGCCTGTAGATAGGGCACCAAGACACCGTGAAGAGCAGCAAAAGCTTTCAGGGCTGGGCCCTTCCTTGTGAGAGAAGGAGCCGGACGTTTGCCTTTTCGGCAAGAGGCTCTGCCGCGGCCGAACGCCACGAGATTTTGCGTCTCTGGGAAAGCACAGATGCCCACTGCTCTTGTGCCTGTAGATAGGGCGCCAAGGCACCGTGAAGAGCAGCAAGAGCTTTCAGGGCTGGGCCCTTCCTTGTGGGAGACGGAGCCGGACGTTTGCCTTTTCGGCAAGAGGCTCTGCCGCGGCCGAACGCCACGAGATGTTGCGTCTCTGGGAAAGCACAGATCCCCAGTGCTGCTGTGCCTGTAGATAGGGCGCCAGGGCACCGTGAAGAGCAGCAAGAGCTGTCAGGGCTGGGCCCTTCCTTGTGGGAGAAGGAGCCGGACGTTTGCCTTTTCGGCAAGAGGCTGTGCAGCGGCCGAGCGCCATGAGATGTTGCCTCTCTGGGAAAGCACAGATGCCCACTGCTGTTGTGCCTGTAGATAGGGCGCCAAGGCACCGTGAAGAGCAGCAAGAGCTTTCAGGGCTGGGCCCTTCCTTGTGGGAGAAGGATCCGGACGTTTGCCTTTTCGGCAAGAGGCTCTGCCGCGGCCGAGCGCCATGAGATCTTGTGTCTCTGGGAAAGCACAGATGCCCACTGCTGTTGTGCCTGTAGATAGGGCGCCAAGGCACCGTGAAGAGCAGCAAGAGCTTTCAGGGCTGGGCCCTTCCTTGTGGGAGAAGGAGCCGGACGTTTGCCTTTTCGGCAAGAGACTCTGCCGCGGCCGAGCGCCACGAGATGTTGCGTCTCTGGGAAAGCACAGATCCCCACTGCTGTTGTGCCTGTAGATAGGGCGCCAAGGCACCGTGAAGAGCAGCAAGAGTTTTCAGGGCTGGGCCCTTCCTTGTGAGAGAAGGAGCCGGACGTTTGCCTTTTCGGCAAGAGGCTCTGCCGCGGCCGAACGCCACGAGATTTTGCGTCTCTGGGAAAGCACAGATGCCCACTGCTCTTGTGCCTGTAGATAGGGCGCCAAGGCACCGTGAAGAGCAGCAAGAGCTTTCAGGGCTGGGCCCTTCCTTGTGGGAGAAGGAGCCGGACGTTTGCCTTTTCGGCAAGAGGCTCTGCCGCGGCCGAGCGCCACGAGATGTTGCGTCTCTGGGAAAGCACAGATCCCCACTGCTCTTGTGCCTGTAGATAGGGCGCCAAGGCACCGTGAAGAGCAGCAAGAGCTTTCAGGGCTGGGCCCTTCCTTGTGGGAGAAGGAGCCGCACGTTTGCCTTTTCGGCAAGAGGCTCTGCCGCGGCCGAGCGCCATGAGATCTTCCGTCTCTGGGAAAGCACAGATCCCCACTGCTGTTGTGCCTGTAGATAGGGCGCCAAGGCACCGTGAAGAGCAGCAAGAGCTTTCAGGGCTGGGCCCTTCCTTGTGGGAGAAGGAGCCGGACGTTTGCCTTTTCGGCAAGAGGCTCTGCCGCGGCCGAGCGCCACGAGATGTTGCGTCTCTGGGAAAGCCCAGATCCCCACTGCTGTTGTGCCTGTAGATAGGGCACCAAGACACCGTGAAGAGCAGCAAAAGCTTTCAGGGCTGGGCCCTTCCTTGTGAGAGAAGGAGCCGGACGTTTGCCTTTTCGGCAAGAGGCTCTGCCGCGGCCGAACGCCACGAGATTTTGCGTCTCTGGGAAAGCACAGATGCCCACTGCTCTTGTGCCTGTAGATAGGGCGCCAAGGCACCGTGAAGAGCAGCAAGAGCTTTCAGGGCTGGGCCCTTCCTTGTGGGAGACGGAGCCGGACGTTTGCCTTTTCGGCAAGAGGCTCTGCCGCGGCCGAACGCCACGAGATGTTGCGTCTCTGGGAAAGCACAGATCCCCAGTGCTGCTGTGCCTGTAGATAGGGCGCCAGGGCACCGTGAAGAGCAGCAAGAGCTGTCAGGGCTGGGCCCTTCCTTGTGGGAGAAGGAGCCGGACGTTTGCCTTTTCGGCAAGAGGCTGTGCAGCGGCCGAGCGCCATGAGATGTTGCCTCTCTGGGAAAGCACAGATGCCCACTGCTGTTGTGCCTGTAGATAGGGCGCCAAGGCACCGTGAAGAGCAGCAAGAGCTTTCAGGGCTGGGCCCTTCCTTGTGGGAGAAGGATCCGGACGTTTGCCTTTTCGGCAAGAGGCTCTGCCGCGGCCGAGCGCCATGAGATCTTGTGTCTCTGGGAAAGCACAGATGCCCACTGCTGTTGTGCCTGTAGATAGGGCGCCAAGGCACCGTGAAGAGCAGCAAGAGCTTTCAGGGCTGGGCCCTTCCTTGTGGGAGAAGGAGCCGGACGTTTGCCTTTTCGGCAAGAGACTCTGCCGCGGCCGAGCGCCACGAGATGTTGCGTCTCTGGGAAAGCACAGATCCCCACTGCTGTTGTGCCTGTAGATAGGGCGCCAAGGCACCGTGAAGAGCAGCAAGAGTTTTCAGGGCTGGGCCCTTCCTTGTGAGAGAAGGAGCCGGACGTTTGCCTTTTCGGCAAGAGGCTCTGCCGCGGCCGAACGCCACGAGATTTTGCGTCTCTGGGAAAGCACAGATGCCCACTGCTCTTGTGCCTGTAGATAGGGCGCCAAGGCACCGTGAAGAGCAGCAAGAGCTTTCAGGGCTGGGCCCTTCCTTGTGGGAGAAGGAGCCGGACGTTTGCCTTTTCGGCAAGAGGCTCTGCCGCGGCCGAGCGCCACGAGATGTTGCGTCTCTGGGAAAGCACAGATCCCCACTGCTCTTGTGCCTGTAGATAGGGCGCCAAGGCACCGTGAAGAGCAGCAAGAGCTTTCAGGGCTGGGCCCTTCCTTGTGGGAGAAGGAGCCGCACGTTTGCCTTTTCGGCAAGAGGCTCTGCCGCGGCCGAGCGCCACGAGATGTTGCGTCTCTGGGAAAGCACAGATCCCCACTGCTGTTGTGCCTGTAGATAGGGCGCCAAGGCACCGTGAAGAGCAGCAAGAGCTTTCAGGGCTGGGCCCTTCCTTGTGGGAGAAGGAGCCGGACGTTTGCCTTTTCGGCAAGAGGCTCTGCCGCGGCCGAGCGCCACGAGATGTTGCGTCTCTGGGAAAGCCCAGATCCCCACTGCTGTTGTGCCTGTAGATAGGGCACCAAGACACCGTGAAGAGCAGCAAAAGCTTTCAGGGCTGGGCCCTTCCTTGTGAGAGAAGGAGCCGGACGTTTGCCTTTTCGGCAAGAGGCTCTGCCGCGGCCGAACGCCACGAGATTTTGCGTCTCTGGGAAAGCACAGATGCCCACTGCTCTTGTGCCTGTAGATAGGGCGCCAAGGCACCGTGAAGAGCAGCAAGAGCTTTCAGGGCTGGGCCCTTCCTTGTGGGAGACGGAGCCGGACGTTTGCCTTTTCGGCAAGAGGCTCTGCCGCGGCCGAACGCCACGAGATGTTGCGTCTCTGGGAAAGCACAGATCCCCAGTGCTGCTGTGCCTGTAGATAGGGCGCCAGGGCACCGTGAAGAGCAGCAAGAGCTTTCAGGGCTGGGCCCTTCCTTGTGGGAGAAGGAGCCGGACGTTTGCCTTTTCGGCAAGAGGCTGTGCAGCGGCCGAGCGCCATGAGATGTTGCCTCTCTGGGAAAGCACAGATGCCCACTGCTGTTGTGCCTGTAGATAGGGCGCCAAGGCACCGTGAAGAGCAGCAAGAGCTTTCAGGGCTGGGCCCTTCCTTGTGGGAGAAGGATCCGGACGTTTGCCTTTTCGGCAAGAGGCTCTGCCGCGGCCGAGCGCCATGAGATCTTGTGTCTCTGGGAAAGCACAGATGCCCACTGCTGTTGTGCCTGTAGATAGGGCGCCAAGGCACCGTGAAGAGCAGCAAGAGCTTTCAGGGCTGGGCCCTTCCTTGTGGGAGAAGGAGCCGGACGTTTGCCTTTTCGGCAAGAGACTCTGCCGCGGCCGAGCGCCACGAGATGTTGCGTCTCTGGGAAAGCACAGATCCCCACTGCTGTTGTGCCTGTAGATAGGGCGCCAAGGCACCGTGAAGAGCAGCAAGAGTTTTCAGGGCTGGGCCCTTCCTTGTGAGAGAAGGAGCCGGACGTTTGCCTTTTCGGCAAGAGGCTCTGCCGCGGCCGAACGCCACGAGATTTTGCGTCTCTGGGAAAGCACAGATGCCCACTGCTCTTGTGCCTGTAGATAGGGCGCCAAGGCACCGTGAAGAGCAGCAAGAGCTTTCAGGGCTGGGCCCTTCCTTGTGGGAGAAGGAGCCGGACGTTTGCCTTTTCGGCAAGAGGCTCTGCCGCGGCCGAGCGCCACGAGATGTTGCGTCTCTGGGAAAGCACAGATCCCCACTGCTCTTGTGCCTGTAGATAGGGCGCCAAGGCACCGTGAAGAGCAGCAAGAGCTTTCAGGGCTGGGCCCTTCCTTGTGGGAGAAGGAGCCGCACGTTTGCCTTTTCGGCAAGAGGCTCTGCCGCGGCCGAGCGCCACGAGATGTTGCGTCTCTGGGAAAGCACAGATCCCCACTGCTGTTGTGCCTGTAGATAGGGCGCCAAGGCACCGTGAAGAGCAGCAAGAGCTTTCAGGGCTGGGCCCTTCCTTGTGGGAGAAGGAGCCGGACGTTTGCCTTTTCGGCAAGAGGCTCTGCCGCGGCCGAGCGCCACGAGATGTTGCGTCTCTGGGAAAGCCCAGATCCCCACTGCTGTTGTGCCTGTAGATAGGGCACCAAGGCACCGTGAAGAGCAGCAAAAGCTTTCAGGGCTGGGCCCTTCCTTGTGAGAGAAGGAGCCGGACGTTTGCCTTTTCGGCAAGAGGCTCTGCCGCGGCCGAACGCCACGAGATTTTGCGTCTCTGGGAAAGCACAGATGCCCACTGCTCTTGTGCCTGTAGATAGGGCGCCAAGGCACCGTGAAGAGCAGCAAGAGCTTTCAGGGCTGGGCCCTTCCTTGTGGGAGACGGAGCCGGACGTTTGCCTTTTCGGCAAGAGGCTCTGCCGCGGCCGAACGCCACGAGATGTTGCGTCTCTGGGAAAGCACAGATCCCCAGTGCTGCTGTGCCTGTAGATAGGGCGCCAGGGCACCGTGAAGAGCAGCAAGAGCTTTCAGGGCTGGGCCCTTCCTTGTGGGAGAAGGAGCCGGACGTTTGCCTTTTCGGCAAGAGGCTGTGCAGCGGCCGAGCGCCATGAGATGTTGCCTCTCTGGGAAAGCACAGATGCCCACTGCTGTTGTGCCTGTAGATAGGGCGCCAAGGCACCGTGAAGAGCAGCAAGAGCTTTCAGGGCTGGGCCCTTCCTTGTGGGAGAAGGATCCGGACGTTTGCCTTTTCGGCAAGAGGCTCTGCCGCGGCCGAGCGCCATGAGATGTTGCGTCTCTGGGAAAGCACAGATGCCCACTGCTGTTGTGCCTGTAGATAGGGCGCCAAGGCACCGTGAAGAGCAGCAAGAGCTTTCAGGGCTGGGCCCTTCCTTGTGGGAGAAGGAGACGGACGTTTGCCTTTTCGGCAAGAGGCTCTGCCGCGGCCGAGCGCCACGAGATGTTGCGTCTCTGGGAAAGCACAGATGCCCACTGCTGTTGTGCCTGTAGATAGGGTGCCAAGGCACCGTGAAGAGCAGCAACAGCTTTCAGGGCAGGGCCCTTCCTTGTGGGAGAAGGTGCCGGACGTTTGCCTTTTCGGCAAGAGGCTCTGCCGCGGCTGAGCGCCACGAGATGTTGCGTCTCTGGGAAAGCACAGATCCCCACTGCTGTTGTGCCTGTAGATAGGGCGCCAAGGCACCGTGAAGAGCAGCAAGAGCTTTCAGGGCTGGGCCCTTCCTTGTGGGAGAAGGAGACGGACGTTTGCCTTTTTGGCAAGAGGCTCTGCCGTGGCCGAGCGCCATGAGATGTTGCGTCTCTGGGAAAGCACAGATCCCCACTGCTGTTGTGCCTGTAGATAGGGCGCCAAGGCACCGTGAAGAGCAGCAAGAGCTTTCAGGGCTGGGCCCTTCCTTGTGGGAGAAGGAGCCGGACGTTTGCCTTTTCGGCAAGAGGCTCTGCCGCGGCCGAGCGCCACGAGATGTTGCGTCTCTGGGAAAGCACAGATCCCCACTGCTGTTGTGCCTGTACATAGGGCGCCAAGGCACCGTGAAGAGCAGCAAGAGCTTTCAGGGCTGGGCCCTTCCTTGTGGGAGAAGGAGCCGGACGTTTGCCTTTTCGGCAAGAGGCTCTGCCGCGGCCGAGCGCCACGAGATGTTGCGTCTCTGGGAAAGCACAGATGCCCACTGCTGTTGTGCCTGTAGATAGGGCGCCAAGGCACCGTGAAGAGCAGCAAGAGCTTTCAGGGCTGGGCCCTTCCTTGTGGGAGAAGGAGCCGGACGTTTGCCTTTTCGGCAAGAGGCTCTGCCGCGGCCGAACGCCACGAGATGTTGCGTCTCTGGGAAAGCACAGATCCCCACTGCTGTTGTGCCTGTAGATAGGGCGCCAAGGCACCGTGAAGAGCAGCAAGAGCTTTCAGGGCTGGGCCCTTCCTTGTGGGAGAAGGAGCCGGACGTTTGCCTTTTCGGCAATAGGTTCTGCAGCGGCCAAGCGCCACGAGATGTTGCGTCTCTGGGAAAGCCCAGATCCCCACTGCTGTTGTGCCTGTAGATAGGGTGCCAAGGCACCGTGAAGAGCAGCAACAGCTTTCAGGGCTGGGCCCTTCCTTGTGGGAGAAGGAGCCGGACATTTGCCTTTTCGGCAAGAGGCTCTGCCGCGGCCGAGCGCCATGAGATCTTCCGTCTCTGGGAAAGCACAGATCCCCACTGCTGTTGTGCCTGTAGATAGGGCGCCAAGGCACCGTGAAGAGCAGCAAGAGCTTTCAGGGCTGGGCCCTTCCTTGTTGGAGAAGGAGCCGGACGTTTGCCTTTTCGGCAAGAGGCTCTGCAGCAGCCGAGCGCCACGAGATGTTGCGTCTCTGGGAAAGCCCAGATCCCCACTGCTGTTGGGCCTGTAGATAGGGCGCCAAGGCACCGTGAAGAGCAGCAAGAGCTTTCAGGGCTGGGCCCTTCCTTGTGGGAGAAGGTGCCGGACGTTTGCCTTTTCGGCAAGAAGCTCTGCAGCGGGCCGAGCGCCACGAGATGTTGCGTCTCTGGGAAAGCACAGATCCCCACTGCTGTTGTGCCTGTAGATAGGGCGCCAAGGCACCGTGAAGAGCAGCAAGAGCTTTCAGGGCTGGGCCCTTCCTTGTGGGAGAAGGAGCCGGACGTTTGCCTTTTCGGCAAGAGGCTCTGCCGCGGCCGAGCGCCATGAGATCTTGCGTCTCTGGGAAAGCACAGATGCCCACTGCTGTTGTGCCTGTAGATAGGGCGCCAAGGCACCGTGAAGAGCAGCAAGAGCTTTCAGGGCTGGGCCCTTCCTTGTGGGAGAAGGAGCCGGACGTTTGCCTTTTCGGCAAGAGGCTCTGCCGCGGCCGAGCGCCACGAGATGTTGCGTCTCTGGGAAAGCCCAGATCCCCACTGCTGTTGGGCCTGTAGATAGGGCGCCAAGGCACCGTGAAGAGCAGCAAGAGCTTTCAGGGCTGGGCCCTTCCTTGTGGGAGAAGGAGCCGGACGTTTGCCTTTTCGGCAAGAGGCTCTGCCGCGGCCGAGCGCCATGAGATGTTGCGTCTCTGGGAAAGCACAGATCCCCACTGCTGTTGTGCCTGTAGATAGGGCGCCAAGGCACCGTGAAGAGCAGCAAGAGCTTTCAGGGCTGGGCCCTTCCTTGTGGAAGAAGGAGCCGGACGTTTGCCTTTTCGGCAACAGGCTCTGCCGCGGCCGAGCGCCACGAGATGTTGCGTCTCTGGGAAAGCACAGATCCCCACTGCTGTTGTGCCTGTAGATAGGGCGCCAAGGCACCGTGAAGAGCAGCAAGAGCTTTCAGGGCTGGGCCCTTCCTTGTGGGAGAAGGAGCCGGACGTTTGCCTTTTCGGCAAGAGGCTCTGCCACGGCCGAGCACCATGAGATGTTGCGTCTCTGGGAAAGCCCAGATCCCCACTGCTGTTGTGCCTGTAGATAGGGCGCCAAGGCACCGTGAAGAGCAGCAAGAGCTTTCAGGGCTGGGCCCTTCCTTGTGGGAGAAGGAGCCGGACGTTTGCCTTTTCGGCAAGAGGCTCTGCCGCGGCCGAGCGCCATGAGATGTTGCGTCTCTGGGAAAGCACAGATCCCCAGTGCTCTTGTGCCTGTCGATCGGGCGCCAAGGCACCGTGAAGAGCAGCAACAGCTTTCAGGGCTGGGCCCTTCCTTGTGGGAGAAGGAGCCGGACGTTTGCCTTTTCGGCAAGAGGCTCTGCCGCGGCCGAGCGCCATGAGATCTTCCGTCTCTGGGAAAGCACAGATGCCCACTGCTGTTGTGCCTGTAGATAGGGCGCCAAGGCACCGTGAAGAGCAGCAAGAGCTTTCAGGGCTGGGCCCTTCCTTGTGGGAGAAGGAGCCGGACGTTTGCCTTTTCGGCAAGAGGCTCTGCAGCGGCCGAGCACCATGAGATGTTGCGTCTCTGGGAAAGCACAGATCCCCACTGCTGTTGTGCCTGTAGATAGGGCGCCAAGGCACCGTGAAGAGCAGCAAGAGCTTTCAGGGCTGGGCCCTTCCTTGTGGGAGAAGGAGCCAGACATTTGCCTTTTCGGCAAGAGGCTCTGCAGCGGCCGAGCGCCATGAGATGTTGCCTCTCTGGGAAAGCACAGATGCCCACTGCTGTTGTGCCTGTAGATAGGGCGCCAAGGCACCGTGAAGAGCAGCAAGAGCTTTCAGGGCTGGGCCCTTCCTTGTGGGAGAAGGATCCGGACGTTTGCCTTTTCGGCAAGAGGCTCTGCCGCGGCCGAGCGCCATGAGATGTTGCGTCTCTGGGAAAGCACAGATCCCCAGTGCTCTTGTGCCTGTCGATCGGGCGCCAAGGCACCGTGAAGAGCAGCAACAGCTTTCAGGGCTGGGCCCTTCCTTGTGGGAGAAGGAGCCGGACGTTTGCCTTTTCGGCAAGAGGCTCTGCCGCGGCCGAGCGCCATGAGATGTTGCGTCTCTGGGAAAGCACAGATCCCCACTGCTGTTGTGCCTATAGATAGGGCGCCAAGGCACCGTGAAGAGCAGCAACAGGTTTCAGGGCTGGGCCCTTCCTTGTGGGAGAAGGAGCCGGATGTTTGCCTTTTCAGCAAGAGGCTCTGACGTGGCCGAGCGCCACGAGATGTTGCGTCTCTGGGAAAGCCCAGATCCCCACTGCTGTTGTGCCTGTAGATAGGGCACCAAGGCACCGTGAAGAGCAGCAAGAGCTTTCAGGGCTGGGCCCTTCCTTGTGGGAGAAGGAGCCGGACGTTTGCCTTTTCGGCAAGAGGCTCTGCCACGGCCGAGCACCATGAGATGTTGCGTCTCTGGGAAAGCCCAGATCCCCACTGCTGTTGTGCCTGTAGATAGGGCGCCAAGGCACCGTGAAGAGCAGCAGCAGCTTACAGGGCTGGGCCCTTCCTTGTGGGAGAAGGAGCCGGACGTTTGCCTTTTCGGCAAGAGGCTCTGCCGCGGCCGAGCGCCATGAGATGTTGCGTCTCTGGGAAAGCACAGATCCCCAGTGCTCTTGTGCCTGTCGATCGGGCGCCAAGGCACCGTGAAGAGCAGCAACAGCTTTCAGGGCTGGGCCCTTCCTTGTGGGAGAAGGAGCCGGACGTTTGCCTTTTCGGCAAGAGGCTCTGCCGCGGCCGAGCGCCACGAGATGTTGCGTCTCTGGGAAAGCCCAGATCCCCACTGCTGTTGTGCCTATAGATAGGGCGCCAAGGCACCGTGAAGAGCAGCAACAGGTTTCAGGGCTGGGCCCTTCCTTGTGGGAGAAGGAGCCGGATGTTTGCCTTTTCAGCAAGAGGCTCTGACGTGGCCGAGCGCCACGAGATGTTGCGTCTCTGGGAAAGCCCAGATCCCCACTGCTGTTGTGCCTGTAGATAGGGCGCCAAGGCACCGTGAAGAGCAGCAAGAGCTTTCAGGGCTGGGCCCTTCCTTGTGGGAGAAGGAGCCGGACGTTTGCCTTTTCGACAAGAGGCTCTGCCGTGGCCGAGCGCCACGAGATGTTGCGTCTCTGGGAAAGCACAGATCCCCACTGCTGTTGTGCCTGTACATAGGGCGCCAAGGCACCGTGAAGAGCAGCAAGAGCTTTCAGGGCTGGGCCCTTCCTTGTGGGAGAAGGAGCCGGACGTTTGCCTTTTCGGCAAGAGGCTCTGCCGCGGCCGAGCACCACGAGATGTTGCGTCTCTGGGAAAGCACAGATGCCCACTGCTGTTGTGCCTGTAGATAGGGCGCCAAGGCACCGTGAAGAGCAGCAAGAGCTTTCAGGGCTAGGCCCTTCCTTGTGGGAGAAGGAGCCGGACATTTGCCTTTTCGGCAAGAGGCTCTGCCGCGGCCGAGCGCCATGAGATCTTCCGTCTCTGGGAAAGCACAGATGCCCACTGCTGTTGTGCCTGTAGATAGGGCGCCAAGGCACCGTGAAGAGCAGCAAGAGCTTTCAGGGCTGGGCCCTTCCTTGTGGGAGAAGGAGCCGGACGTTTGCCTTTTCGGCAAGAGGCTCTGCCGCGGCCGAGCGCCATGAGATGTTGCGTCTCTGGGAAAGCACAGATCCCCAGTGCTCTTGTGCCTGTAGATAGGGTGCCAAGGCACCGTGAAGAGCAGCAAGAGCTTTCAGGGCTGGGCCCTTCCTTGTGGGAGAAGGAGCCGGACGTTTGCCTTTTCGGCAAGAGGCTCTGCCGCGTCCGAACGCCATGAGATTTTGCGTCTCTGGGAAAGCACAGATCCCCACTGCTGTTGTGCCTGTACATAGGGCGCCAAGGCACCGTGAAGAGCAGCAAGAGCTTTCAGGGCAGGGCCCTTCCTTGTGGGAGAAGGAGCCGGACGTTTGCCTTTTCGGCAAGAGGCTCTGCCGCGGCCGAACGCCACGAGATGTTGCGTCTCTGGGAAAGCACAGATCCCCAGTGCTGCTGTGCCTGTAGATAGGGCGCCAAGGCACCGTGAAGAGCAGCAAGAGCTGTCAGGGCTGGGCCCTTCCTTGTGGGAGAAGGAGCCGGACGTTTGCCTTTTCGGCAAGAGGCTGTGCAGCGGCCGAGCGCCATGAGATGTTGCCTCTCTGGGAAAGCACAGATGCCCACTGCTGTTGTGCCTGTAGATAGGGCGCCAAGGCACCGTGAAGAGCAGCAAGAGCTTTCAGGGCTGGGCCCTTCCTTGTGGGAGAAGGATCCGGACGTTTGCCTTTTCGGCAAGAGGCTCTGCCGCGGCCGAGCGCCATGAGATCTTGCGTCTCTGGGAAAGCACAGATGCCCACTGCTGTTGTGCCTGTAGATAGGGTGCCAAGGCACCGTGAAGAGCAGCAACAGCTTTCAGGGCAGGGCCCTTCCTTGTGGGAGAAGGAGCCGGACGTTTGTCTTTTCGGCAAGAGGCTCTGCCGCGGCTGAGCGCCACGAGATATTGCGTCTCTGGGAAAGCACAGATCCCCACTGCTGTTGTGCCTGTAGATAGGGCGCCAAGGCACCGTGAAGAGCAGCAACAGCTTTCAGGGCTGGGCCCTTCCTTGTGGGAGAAGGAGCCGGACGTTTGCCTTTTCGGCAAGAGGCTCTGCTGCGGCCGAGCGCCACGAGATGTTGCGTCTCTGTGAAAGCACAGATCCCCACTGCTGTTGTGCCTGTAGATAGGGCGCCAAGGCACCGTGAAGAGCAGCAAGAGCTTTCAGGGCTGGGCCCTTCCTTGTGGGAGAAGGAGCCGGACATTTGCCTTTTCGGCAACAGGCTCTGCCGCGGCCGAGCGCCATGAGATGTTGCGTCTCTGGGAAAGCACAGATCCCCACTGCTGTTGTGCCTGTAGATAGGGCGCCAAGGCACCGTGAAGAGCAGCAAGAGCTTTCAGGGCTGGGCCCTTCCTTGTGGGAGAAGGAGCCGGACGTTTGCCTTTTCGGCAAGAGGTTCTGCAGCGGCCGAGCGCCACGAGATGTTGCGTCTCTGGGAAAGCACAGATGCCCACTGCTGTTGTGCCTGTAGATAGGGCGCCAAGGCACCATGAAGAGCAGCAAGAGCTTTCAGGGCTGGGCCCTTCCTTGTGGGAGAAGGAGCCGGACGTTTGCCTTTTCGACAAGAGGCTCTGCCGCGGCCGAGCGCCACGAGATGTTGCGTCTCTGGGACAGCCCAGATCCCCACTGCTGTTGTGCCTGTAGATAGGGCGCCAAGACACCGTGAAGAGCAGCAAGAGCTTTCAGGGCTGGGCCCTTCCTTGTGGGAGAAGGAGCCGGACGTTTGCCTTTTCGGCAAGAGGATCTGCCGCGGCCGAGCGCCACGAGATGTTGCGTCTCTGGGAAAGCACAGATCCCCACTGCTGTTGTGCCTGTAGATAGGGCGCCAAGGCACCGTGAAGAGCAGCAAGAGCTTTCAGGGCTAGGCCCTTTTTTGTGGGAGAAGGAGCCGGACATTTGTCTTTTCGGCAAGAGGCTCTGCCGCGGCCGAGCGCCATGAGATCTTCCGTCTCTGGGAAAGCACAGATCCCCACTGCTGTTGTGCCTGTAGATAGGGCGCCAAGGCACCGTGAAGAGCAGCAAGAGCTTTCAGGGCTGGGCCCTTCCTTGTGGGAGAAGGAGCCGGACGTTTGCCTTTTCGGTAAGAGGCTCTGCCGCGGCCGAGCGCCATGAGATGTTGCGTCTCTGGGAAAGCACAGATCCCCACTGCTCTTGTGCCTGTCAATCGGGCGCCAAGGCACCGTGAAGAGCAGCAAGAGCTTTCAGGGCTGGGCCCTTCCTTGTGGGAGAAGGAGCCGGACGTTTGCCTTTTCGGCAAGAGGCTCTGCCGCGGCCGAGCGCCACGAGATGTTGCGTCTCTGGGAAAGCCCAGATCCCCACTGCTGTTGTGCCTATAGATATGGCGCCAAGGCACCGTGAAGAGCAGCAAGAGCTTTCAGGGCTGGGCCCTTCCTTGTGGGAGAAGGAGCCGGACGTTTGCCTTTTCGGCAACAGGCTCTGCCGCGGCCGAGCGCCACGAGATGTTGCGTCTCTGGGAAAGCCCAGATCCCCACTGCTGTTGTGCCTGTAGATAGGGCGCCAAGGCACCGTGAAGAGCAGCAAGAGCTTTCAGGGCTGGGCCCTTCCTTGTGGGAGAAGGAGCCGGACGTTTGCCTTTTCGGCAAGAGGTTCTGCAGCGGCCGAGCGCCACGAGATGTTGCGTCTCTGGGAAAGCCCAGATCCCCACTGCTGTTGTGCCTGTAGATAGGGCGCCAAGGCACCGTGAAGAGCAGCAAGAGCTTTCAGGGCTGGGCCCTTCCTTGTGGGAGAAGGAGCCGGACGTTTGCCTTTTCGGCAAGAGGCTCTGCCGCGGCCGAGCGCCACGAGATGTTGCGTCTCGGGGACAGCCCAGATCCCCACTGCTGTTGTGCCTGTAGATAGGGCGCCAAGGCACCGTGAAGAGCAGCAAGAGCTTTCAGGGCTGGGCCCTTCCTTGTGGGAGAAGGAGCCGGACGTTTGCCTTTTCGGCAAGAGGCTCTGCCGCGGCCGAGCGCCACGAGATGTTGCCTCTCTGGGAAAGCACAGATCCCCACTGCTGTTGTTTCTGTAGATAGGGCGCCAAGGCACCGTGAAGAGCAGCAAGAGCTTTCAGGGCTAGGCCCTTCCTTGTGGGAGAAGGAGCCGGACATTTGCCTTTTCGGCAAGAGGCTCTGCCTCGGCCGAGCGCCATGAGATCTTCCGTCTCTGGGAAAGCACAGATCCCCACTGCTGTTGTGCCTGTAGATAGGGCGCCAAGGCACCGTGAAGAGCAGCAAGAGCTTTCAGGGCTGGGCCCTTCCTTGTGGGAGAAGGAGCCGGACGTTTGCCTTTTCGGTAAGAGGCTCTGCCGCGGCCGAGCGCCATGAGATGTTGCGTCTCTGGGAAAGCACAGATCCCCACTGCTCTTGTGCCTGTCAATCGGGCGCCAAGGCACCGTGAAGACCAGCAACAGCTTTCAGGGATGGGCCCTTCCTTGTGGGAGAAGGAGCCGGACGTTTGCCTTTTCGGCAAGAGGCTCTGCCGCGGCCGAGCGCCACGAGATGTTGCGTCTCTGGGAAAGCCCAGATCCCCACTGCTGTTGTGCCTATAGATATGGCGCCAAGGCACCGTGAAGAGCAGCAAGAGCTTTCAGGGCTGGGCCCTTCCTTGTGGGAGAAGGAGCCGGACGTTTGCCTTTTCGGCAAGAGGCTCTGACGCGGCCGTGCGCCACGAGATGTTGCGTCTCTGGGAAAGCACAGATCCCCACTGCTGTTGTGCCTGTACATAGGGCGCCAAGGCACCGTGAAGAGCAGCAAGAGCTTTCAGGGCTGGGCCCTTCCTTGTGGGAGAAGGAGCTGGACGTTTGCCTTTTCGGCAAGAGGCTCTGCCGCGGCCGAGCGCCATGAGATGTTGCGTCTCTGGGAAAGCACAGATCCCCACTGCTGTTGTGCCTGTAGATAGGGCGCCAAGGCACCGTGAAGAGCAGCAAGAGCTTTCAGGCCTAGGCCCTGCCTTGTGGGAGAAAGAGCCAGACGTTTGCCTTTTCGGCAAGAGGCTCTGCCGCGGCCGAGCGCCACGAGATGTTGCGTCTCTGGGAAAGCACAGATCCCCACTGCTCTTGTGCCTGTAGATAGGGCGCCAAGACACCGTGAAGAGCAGCAAGAGCTTTCAGGGCTGGGCCCTTCCTTGTGGGAGAAGGAGACGGACGTTTGCCTTTTCGGCAAGAGGCTCTGCCGCGGCCGAGCGCCACGAGATGTTGCGTCTCTGGGAAAGTACAGATCCCCACTGCTGTTGTGCCTGTAGATAGGGCACCAAGACACCGTGAAGAGCAGCAAAAGCTTTCAGGGCTGGGCCCTTCCTTGTGGGAGAAGGAGCCGGACGTTTGCCTTTTCGGCAAGAGGCTCTGCCGCGTCCGAACGCCACGAGATTTTGCGTCTCTGGGAAAGCACAGATCCCCACTGCTCTTGTGCCTGTAGATAGGGCGCCAAGGCACCGTGAAGAGCAGCAAGAGCTTTCAGGGCTGGGCCCTTCCTTGTGGGAGAAGGAGCCGGACGTTTGCCTTTTCGGCAAGAGGCTCTGCCGCGGCCGAACGCCACGAGATGTTGCGTCTCTGGGAAAGCACAGATCCCCACTGCTCTTGTGCCTGTAGATAGGGCGCCAAGGCACCGTGAAGAGCAGCAAGAGCTTTCAGGGCTGGGCCCTTCCTTGTGGGAGAAGGAGCCGGACGCTTGCCTTTTCGGCAAGTGGCTCTGCCGCGGCCGAGCGCCATGAGATGTTGCGTCTCTGGGAAAGCCCAGATCCCCACTGCTCTTGTGCCTGTAGATAGGGCGCCAAGGCACCGTGAAGAGCAGCAACAATTTCAGGGCTGGGCCCTTCCTTGTGGGAGAAGGAGCCGGACGTTTGCCTTTTCGGCAAGAGGCTCTGCCGCGGCCGAGCGCCATGAGATGTTGCGTCTCTGGGAAAGCCCAGATCCCCACTGCTGTTGTGCCTGTAGATAGGGCGCCAAGGCACCGTGAAGAGCAGCAAGAGCTTTCAGGGCTGGGCCCTTCCTTGTGGGAGAAGGAGCCGGACGTTTGCCTTTTCGGCAAGAGGCTCTGCCGCGGCCGAGCGCCACGAGATGTTGCGTCTCTGTGAAAGCACAGATCCCCACTGCTGTTGTGCCTGTAGATAGGGTGCCAAGGCACCGTGAAGAGCAGCAAGAGCTTTCAGGGCTGGGCCCTTCCTTGTGGGAGAAGGAGCCGGACGTTTGCCTTTTCGGCAAGAGGCTCTGCCGCGTCCGAACGCCACGAGATTTTGCGTCTCTGGGAAAGCACAGATCCCCACTGCTGTTGTGCCTGTACATAGGGCGCCAAGGCACCGTGAAGAGCAGCAACAGCTTTCAGGGCTGGGCCCTTCCTTGTGGGAGAAGGAGCCGGACGTTTGCCTTTTCGACAAGAGGCTCTGCCGCGGCCGAACGCCACGAGATGTTGCGTCTATGGGAAAGCACAGATCCCCAGTGCTGCTGTGCCTGTAGATAGGGCGCCAAGGCACCGTGAAGAGCAGCAAGAGCTGTCAGGGCTGGGCCCTTCCTTGTGGGAGAAGGAGCCGGACGTTTGCCTTTTCGGCAAGAGGCTGTGCAGCGGCCGAGCGCCATGAGATATTGCCTCTCTGGGAAAGCACAGATGCCCACTGCTGTTGTGCCTGTAGATAGGGCGCCAAGGCACCGTGAAGAGCAGCAAGAGCTTTCAGGGCTGGGCCCTTCCTTGTGGGAGAAGGAGCCGGACGTTTGCCTTTTCGGCAAGAGGCTCTGCCGCGGCCGAGCGCCATGAGATCTTGCGTCTCTGGGAAAGCACAGATGCCCACTGCTGTTGTGCCTGTAGATAGGGTGCCAAGGCACCGTGAAGAGCAGCAACAGCTTTCAGGGCAGGGCCCTTCCTTGTGGGAGAAGGAGCCGGACGTTTGCCTTTTCGGCAAGAGGCTCTGCCGTGGCCGAGCGCCACGAGATGTTGCGTCTCTGGGAAAGCACAGATGCCCACTGCTGTTGTGCCTGTACATAGGGCGCCAAGGCACCGTGAAGAGCAGCAAGAGCTTTCAGGGCTGGGCCCTTCCTTGTGGGAGAAGGAGCCGGACGTTTGCCTTTTCGGCAAGAGGTTCTGCAGCGGCCGAGCGCCACGAGATGTTGCGTCTCTGGGAAAGCCCAGATCCCCACTGCTGTTGTGCCTGTAGTTAGGGCGCCAAGGCACCGTGAAGAGCAGCAAGAGCTTTCAGGGCTGGGCCCTTCCTTGTGGGAGAAGGAGCCGGACGTTTGCCTTTTCGACAAGAGGCTCTGACACGGCCGAGCTCCACGAGATGTTGCGTCTCTGGGACAGCCCAGATCCCCACTGCTGTTGTGCCTGTAGATAGGGCGCCAAGGCACCGTGAAGAGCAGCAAGAGCTTTCAGGGCTGGGCCCTTCCTTGTGGGAGAAGGAGCCGGACGTTTGCCTTTTCGGCAAGAGGCTCTGCCGCGGCCGAGCGCCACGAGATGTTGCGTCTCTGGGAAAGCACAGATCCCCACTGCTCTTGTGCCTGTCAATCGGGCGCCAAGGCACCGTGAAGAGCAGCAACAGCTTTCAGGGCTGGGCCCTTCCTTGTGGGAGAAGGAGCCGGACGTTTGCCTTTTCGGCAAGAGGCTCTGCCGCGGCCGAGCGCCACGAGATGTTGCGTCTCTGGGAAAGCACAGATCCCCACTGCTGTTGTGCCTGTAGATAGGGCGCCAAGGCACCGTGAAGAGCAGCAAGAGCTTTCAGAGCTGGGCCCTTCCTTGTGGGAGAAGGAGCTGGACGTTTGCCTTTTCGGCAAGAGTCTCTGCCGCGGCCGAGCGCCACGAGATGTTGCGTCTCTGGGAAAGCACAGATGCCCACTGCTGTTGTGCCTGTCGATAGGGCGCCAAGGCACCGTGAAGAGCAGCAAGAGCTTTCAGGGCTGGGCCCTTCCTTGTGGGAGAAGGAGCCGGACGTTTGCCTTTTCGGCAAGAGGCTCTGCCGCGGCCGAGCGGCACGGGATGTTGCGTCTCTTGGACAGCCCAGATCCCCAGTGATGTTGTGCCTGTAGATAGGGCGCCAAGGCACCGTGAAGAGCAGCAACAGCTTTCAGGGCAGGGCCCTTCCTTGTGGGAGAAGGAGCCGGACGTTTGCCTTTTCGGCAAGAGGCTCTGCCGCGGCCGAGCGCCATGAGATCTTGCGTCTCTGGGAAAGCCCAGATCCCCACTGCTGTTGTGCCTGTAGATAGGGCGCCAAGGCACCGTGAAGAGCAGCAAGAGCTTTCAGGGCTGGGCCCTTCCTTGTGGGAGAAGGAGCCAGACGTTTGCCTTTTCGGCAAGAGGCTCTGCCGCGGCCGAGCGCCACGAGATGTTGCGTCTCTGGGAAAGCACAGATGCCCACTGCTCTTGTGCCTGTAGATAGGGCGCCAAGGCACCGTGAAGAGCAGCAAGAGCTTTCAGGGCTGGGCCCTTCCTTGTGGGAGAAGGAGCCGGACGTTTGCCTTTTCGGCAAGAGGCTCTGCCGCAACCGAGCGCCACGAGATGTTGCGTCTCTGGGAAAGCACAGATCCCCACTGCTATTGTGCCTGTAGATAGGGCGCCAAGGCACCGTGAAGAGCAGCAAGAGCTTTCAGGGCTGGGCCCTTCCTTGTGGGAGAAGGAGCCGGACGTTTGCCTTTTCGGCAAGAGGCTCTGCTGCGGCCGAGCGCCACGAGATGTTGCGTCTCTGGGAAAGCACAGATCCCCACTGCTCTTGTGCCTGTAGATAGGGCGCCAAGGCACCGTGAAGAGCAGCAACAGCTTTCAGGGCTGGGCCCTTCCTTGTGGGAGAAGGAGCCGGACGTTTGCCTTTTCGGCAAGAGGCTCTGCCGCGGCCGAGCGCCACGAGATGTTGCGTCTCTGGGAAAGCACAGATCCCCACTGCTGTTGTGCCTGTAGATAGGGCGCCAAGGCACCGTGAAGAGCAGCAAGAGCTTTCAGGGCTGGGCCCTTCCTTGTGGGAGAAGGAGCCGGACGTTTGCCTTTTCGGCAAGAGGCTCTGCCGCGGCCGAGCGCCACGAGATGTTGCGTCTCTGGGAAAGCACAGATCCCCACTGCTCTTGTGCCTGTAGATAGGGCGCCAAGGCACCGTGAAGAGCAGCAAGAGCTTTCAGGGCTGGGCCCTTCCTTGTGGGAGAAGGAGCCGGACGTTTGCCTTTTCGGCAAGAGGCTCTGCCGCGGCCGAGCGCCACGAGATGTTGCGTCTCTGGGAAAGCACAGATCCCCACTGCTCTTGTGCCTGTAGATAGGGTGCCAAGGCACCGTGAAGAGCAGCAAGAGCTTTCAGGGCTGGGCCCTTCCTTGTGGGAGAAGGAGCCGGACGTTTGCCTTTTCAGCAAGAGGCTCTGACGCGGCCGAGCGCCACGAGATGTTGCGTCTCTGGGAAAGCACAGATCCCCACTGCTGTTGTGCCTGTAGATAGGGCGCCAAGGCACCGTGAAGAGCAGCAAGAGCTTTCAGGGCTGGGCCCTTCCTTGTGGGAGAAGGAGCCGGACGTTTGCCTTTTCAGCAAGAGGCTCTGCCGCGGCCGAGCGCCATGAGATGTTGCGTCTCTGGGAAAGCACAGATCCCCACTGCTGTTGTGCCTGTAGATAGGGCGCCAAGGCACCGTGAAGAGCAGCAAGAGCTTTCAGGGCTGGGCCCTTCCTTGTGGGAGAAGGAGCCGGACGTTTGCCTTTTCGGCAAGAGGCTCTGCCGCGGCCGAGCGCCACGAGATGTTGCGTCTCTGGGAAAGCCCAGATTCCCACTGCTGTTGTGCCTGTAGATAGGGAGCCAAGGCACCGTGAAGAGCAGCAAGAGCTTTCAGGGCTGGGCCCTTCCTTGTGGGAGAAGGAGCCGCACGTTTGCCTTTTCGGCAAGAGGCTCTGCCGCGGCCGAGCGCCACGAGATGTTGCGTCTCTGGGAAAGCCCAGATCCCCACTGCTGTTGTGCCTGTAGATAGGGCGCCAAGGCACCGTGAAGAGCAGCAAGACCTTTCAGGGCTGGGCCCTTCCTTGTGGGAGAAGGTGCCGGACGTTTGCCTTTTCGGCAAGAGGCTCTGCCGCCGCCGAGCGCCACGAGATGTTGCGTCTCTGGGAAAGCACAGATCCCCACTGCTGTTGTGCCTGTAGATAGGGCGCCGAAACACCGTGAAGAGCAGCAAGAGCTTTCAGGGCTGGGCCCTTCCTTGTGGGAGAAGGAGCCGCACGTTTGCCTTTTCGGCAAGAGGCTCTGCCGCGGCCGAGCGCCACGAGATGTTGCGTCTCTGGGAAAGCACAGATCCCCACTGTTGTTGTGCCTGTCGATCGGCGCCAAGGCACCGTGAAGAGCAGCAAGAGCTTTCAGGGCTGGGCCCTTCCTTGTGGGAGAAGGAGCCGGACGTTTGCCTTTTCGGCAAGAGGCTCTGCCGCGGCCGAGCGCCACGAGATGTTGCGTCTCTGGGAAAGCACAGATCCCCACTGCTGTTGTGCCTATAGATAGGGCGCCAAGGCACCGTGAAGAGCAGCAACAGCTTTCAGGGCTGGGCCCTTCCTTGTGGGAGAAGGAGCCGGACGTTTGCCTTTTCGGCAAGAGGCTCTGCTGCGGCCGAGCGCCACGAGATGTTGCGTCTCTGGGAAAGCACAGATCCCCACTGCTGTTGTGCCTGTAGATAGGGCGCCAAGGCACCGTGAAGAGCAGCAAGAGCTTTCAGGGCTGGGCCCTTCCTTGTGGGAGAAGGAGCCGGACGTTTGACTTTTCGGCAAGAGGCTCTGCCGCGGCAGAGAGCCACGAGATGTTGCGTCTCTGGGAAAGCACAGATCCCCACTGCTGTTGTGCCTATAGATATGGCGCCAAGGCACCGTGAAGAGCAGCAAGAGCTTTCAGGGCTGGGCCCTTCCTTGTGGGAGAAGGAGCCGGACGTTTGCCTTTTCGGCAAGAGGCTCTGACGCGGCCGTGCGCCACGAGATGTTGCCTCTCTGGGAAAGCACAGATCCCCACTGCTGTTGTGCCTGTAGATAGGGCGCCAAGGTCACCGTGAAGAGCAGCAACAGCTTTCAGGGCTGGGCCCTTCCTTGTGGGAGAAGGAGCCGGACGTTTGCCTTTTCGGCAAGAGGCTCTGCCGCGGCCGAGCGCCACGAGATGTTGCGTCTCTGGGAAAGCACAGATGCCCACTGCTGCTGTGCCTGTAGATAGGGCGCCAAGGCACCGTGAAGAGCAGCAAGAGCTTTCAGGGCTGGGCCCTTCCTTGTGGGAGAAGGAGCCGGACGTTTGCCTTTTCGGCAAGAGGCTCTGCCGCGGCCGAGCGCCACGAGATGTTGCGTCTCTGGGAAAGCACAGATCCCCACTGCTGTTGTGCCTGTCGATAGGGCGCCAAGGCACCGTGAAGAGCAGCAAGAGCTTTCAGGGCTGGGCCCTTCCTTGTGGGAGAAGGAGCCGGACGTTTGCCTTTTCGGCAAGAGGCTCTGCCGCGGCCGAGCGCCACGAGATGTTGCATCTCTGGGAAAGCCCAGATTCCCACTGCTGTTGTGCCTGTAGATAGGGAGCCAAGGCACCGTGAAGAGCAGCAACAGCTTTCAGGGCTGGGCCCTTCCTTGTGGGAGAAGGAGCCGCACGTTTGCCTTTTCGGCAAGAGGCTCTGCCGCGGCCGAGCGCCACGAGATGTTGCGTCTCTGGGAAAGCACAGATGCCCACTGCTGTTGTGCCTGTAGATAGGGCGCCAAGGCACCGTGAAGAGCAGCAAGACCTTTCAGGGCTGGGCCCTTCCTTGTGGGAGAAGGTGCCGGACGTTTGCCTTTTCGGCAAGAGGCTCTGCCGCCGCCGAGCGCCACGAGATGTTGCGTCTCTGGGAAAGCACAGATCCCCACTGCTGTTGTGCCTGTAGATAGGGCGCCGAAACACCGTGAAGAGCAGCAAGAGCTTTCAGGGCTGGGCCCTTCCTTGTGGGAGAAGGAGCCGGACGTTTGCCTTTTCGGCAAGAGGCTCTGCCGCGGCCGAGCGCCACGAGATGTTGCGTCTCTGGGAAAGCACAGATCCCCACTGTTGTTGTGCCTGTCGATCGGCGCCAAGGCACCGTGAAGAGCAGCAAGAGCTTTCAGGGCTGGGCCCTTCCTTGTGGGAGAAGGAGCCGGACGTTTGCCTTTTCGGCAAGAGGCTCTGCCGCGGCCGAGCGCCACGAGATGTTGCGTCTCTGGGAAAGCACAGATCCCCACTGCTGTTGTGCCTATAGATAGGGCGCCAAGGCACCGTGAAGAGCAGCAACAGCTTTCAGGGCTGGGCCCTTCCTTGTGGGAGAAGGAGCCGGACGTTTGCCTTTTCGGCAAGAGGCTCTGCTGCGGCCCGAGCGCCACGAGATGTTGCGTCTCTGGGAAAGCACAGATCCCCACTGCTGTTGTGCCTGTAGATAGGGCGCCAAGGCACCGTGAAGAGCAGCAAGAGCTTTCAGGGCTGGGCCCTTCCTTGTGGGAGAAGGAGCCGGACGTTTGACTTTTCGGCAAGAGGCTCTGCCGCGGCAGAGAGCCACGAGATGTTGCGTCTCTGGGAAAGCACAGATCCCCACTGCTGTTGTGCCTATAGATATGGCGCCAAGGCACCGTGAAGAGCAGCAAGAGCTTTCAGGGCTGGGCCCTTCCTTGTGGGAGAAGGAGCCGGACGTTTGCCTTTTCGGCAAGAGGCTCTGACGCGGCCGTGCGCCACGAGATGTTGCCTCTCTGGGAAAGCACAGATCCCCACTGCTGTTGTGCCTGTAGATAGGGCGCCAAGGTCACCGTGAAGAGCAGCAACAGCTTTCAGGGCTGGGCCCTTCCTTGTGGGAGAAGGAGCCGCACGTTTGCCTTTTCGGCAAGAGGCTCTGCCGCGGCCGAGCGCCACGAGATGTTGCGTCTCTGGGAAAGCACAGATGCCCACTGCTGCTGTGCCTGTAGATAGGGCGCCAAGGCACCGTGAAGAGCAGCAAGAGCTTTCAGGGCTGGGCCCTTCCTTGTGGGAGAAGGAGCCGGACGTTTGCCTTTTCGGCAAGAGGCTCTGCCGCGGCCGAGCGCCACGAGATGTTGCGTCTCTGGGAAAGCACAGATCCCCACTGCTGTTGTGCCTGTCGATAGGGCGCCAAGGCACCGTGAAGAGCAGCAAGAGCTTTCAGGGCTGGGCCCTTCCTTGTGGGAGAAGGAGCCGGACGTTTGCCTTTTCGGCAAGAGGCTCTGCCGCGGCCGAGCGCCACGAGATGTTGCGTCTCTGGGAAAGCACAGATCCCCACTGCTGTTGTGCCTATAGATAGGGCGCCAAGGCACCGTGAAGAGCAGCAACAGCTTTCAGGGCTGGGCCCTTCCTTGTGGGAGAAGGAGCCGGACGTTTGCCTTTTCGGCAAGAGGCTCTGCCGCGGCCGAGCGCCACGAGATGTTGCGTCTCTGGGAAAGCACAGAGTCCTAATGCTGTTGTGCCTGTAGATAGGGCGCCAAGGCACCGTGAAGAGCAGCAAGAGCTTTCAGGGCTGGGCCCTTCCTTGTGGGAGAAGGAGCCGGACGTTTGACTTTTCGGCAAGAGGCTCTGCCGCGGCAGAGAGCCACGAGATGTTGCGTCTCTGGGAAAGCCCAGATCCCCACTGCTGTTGTGCCTGTAGATAGGGCGCCAAGCCACCGTGAAGAGCAGCAAGAGCATTCAGGGCTGGGCCCTTCCTTGTGGGAGAAGGAGCCGGACGTTTGCCTTTTCGGCAAAAGGCTCTGACGCGGCCGTGCGCCACGAGATGTTGCCTCTCTGGGAAAGCACAGATCCCCACTGCTGTTGTGCCTGTAGATAGGGCGCCAAGGTCACCGTGAAGAGCAGCAACAGCTTTCAGGGCTGGGCCCTTCCTTGTGGGAGAAGGAGCCGCACGTTTGCCTTTTCGGCAAGAGGCTCTGACGCGGCCCGAGCGCCACGAGATGTTGCGTCTCTGGGAAAGCACAGATCCCCACTGCTGTTGTGCCTGTAGATAGGGCGCCAAGGCACCGTGAAGAGCAGCAAGAGCTTTCAGGGCTGGGCCCTTCCTTGTGGGAGAAGGAGCCGGACGTTTGCCTTTTCGGCAAGAGGCTCTGCCGCGGCCGAGCGCCACGAGATGTTGCGTCTCTGGGAAAGCACAGATGCCCACTGC
The DNA here is from genome assembly GCF_026419915.1 of Harpia harpyja. NCBI lineage: Eukaryota > Metazoa > Chordata > Aves > Accipitriformes > Accipitridae > Harpia > Harpia harpyja. Next base: position 17,768 of record NW_026293161.1, on the reverse strand, counting down.
TGTTGTGCCTGTAGATAGGGCGCCAAGGCACCGTGAAGAGCAGCAAGAGCTTTCAGGGCTGGGCCCTTCCTTGTGGGAGAAGGAGCCCGACGTTTGCCTTTTCGGCAAGAGGCTCTGCCGCGGCTGAGCGCCACGAGATGTTGCGTCTCTGGGAAAGCACAGATGCCCACTGCTGTTGTGCCTGTAGATAGGGCGCCAAGGCACCGTTAAGAGCAGCAAGACCTTTCAGGGCTGGGCCCTTCCTTGTGGGAGAAGGAGCCGGACGTTTGCCTTTTCGGCAAGAGGCTCTGCCGCGGCCGAGCGCCATGAGATGTTGCGTCTCTGGGAAAGCACAGATCCCCACTGCTGTTGTGCCTGTACATAGGGCGCCAAGGCACCGTGAAGAGCAGCAAGAGCTTTCAGGCCTAGACCCTTCCTTGTGGGAGAAGGAGCCGGACGTTTGCCTTTTCGGCAAGAGGCTCTGACGCGGCCGAGCGCCACGAGATGTTGCGTCTCTGGGAAAGCACAGATCCCCACTGCTCTTGTGCCTGTAGATAGGGCGCCAAGGCACCGTGAAGAGCAGCAAGAGCTTTCAGGTCTGGGCCCTTCCTTGTGGGAGAAGGAGCCGGACGTTTGCCTTTTCGGCAAGAGGCTCTGCCGCGGCCGAGCGCCACGAGATGTTGCGTCTCTGGGAAAGCACAGATGCCCACTGCTGTTGTGCCTGTAGATAGGGCGCAAAGGCACCGTGAAGAGAAGCAAGAGCTTTCAGGGCTGGGCCCTTCCTTGTGGGAGAAGGAGACGGACGTTTGCCTTTTCGGCAAGAGGCTCTGCCGCGGCCGAGCGCCACGAGATGTTGCGTCTCCGGGAAAGCACAGATCCCCACTGCTGTTGTGCCTGTAGATAGGGCGCCAAGGCACCGTGAAGAGCAGCAAGAGCTTTCAGGGCTGAGCCCTTCCTTGTGGGAGAAGGAGCCGGACGTTTGCCTTTTCGGCAAGAGGCTCTGCCGCGGCCGAGCGCCATGAGATGTTGCGTCTCTGGGAAAGCACAGATCCCCACTGCTCTTGTGCCTGTAGATAGGGCGCCAAGGCACCGTGAAGAGCAGCAACAGCTTTCAGGGCTGGGCCCTTCCTTGTGGGAGAAGGAGCCGGACGTTTGCCTTTTCGGCAAGAGGCTCTGCCGCGGCCGAGTGCCATGAGATCTTCCGTCTCTGGGAAAGCACAGATCCCCACTGCTGTTGTGCCTGTCGATAGGGCGCCAAGGCACCGTGAAGAGCAGCAAGAGCTTTCAGGGCTGAGCCCTTCCTTGTGGGAGAAGGAGCCGGACGTTTGCCTTTTCGGCAAGAGGCTCTGCCGCGGCCCGAGCGCCATGAGATGTTGCGTCTCTGGGAAAGCCCAGATGCCCACTGCTGTTGTGCCTGTAGATAGGGCGCCAAGGCACCGTGAAGAGCAGCAAGAGCTTTCAGGGCTGAGCCCTTCCTTGTGGGAGAAGGAGCCGGACGTTTGCCTTTTCGGCAAGAGGCTCTGCCGCGGCCGAGTGCCATGAGATCTTCCGTCTCTGGGAAAGCACAGATCCCCACTGCTGTTGTGCCTGTAGATAGGGCGCCAAGGCACCATGAAGAGCAGCAAGAGCTTTCAGGGCTGGGCCCTTCCTTGTGGGAGAAGGAGCCGGACGTTTGCCTTTTCAGCAAGAGGCTCTGCCGCGGCCGAGCGCCACGAGATGTTGCGTCTCTGGGAAAACACAGATCCCCACTGCTGTTGTGCCTGTAGATAGGGCGCCAAGGCACCGTGAAGAGCAGCAAGAGCTTTCAGGGCTGGGCCCTTCCTTGTGGGAGAAGGAGCCGGACGTTTGCCTTTTCGGCAAGAGGCTCTGCCGCGGCCGAGCGCCACGAGATGTTGCGTCTCTGGGAAAGCACAGATCCCCACTGCTGTTGTGCCTGTCGATAGGGCGCCAAGGCACCGTGAAGAGCAGCAAGAGGTTTCAGGGCTGGGCCCTTCCTTGTGGGAGAAGGAGCCGGACGTTTGCCTTTTCGGCAAGAGGCTCTGCCGCGGCCGAGCGCCATGAGATCTTGCGTCTCCGGGAAAGCACAGATCCCCACTGCTGTTGTGCCTGTAGATAGGGCGCCAAAGCACCGTGAAGAGCAGCAAGAGCTTTCAGGGCTGGGCCCTTCCTTGTGGGAGAAGGAGCCGGACGTTTGCCTTTTCGGCAAGAGGCTCTGCCGCGGCCGAGCGCCACGAGATGTTGCGTCTCTGGGAAAGCACAGATCCCCACTGCTGTTGTGCCTGTAGATAGGGCGCCAAGGCACCGTGAAGAGCAGCAAGAGCTTTCAGGGCTGGGCCCTTCCTTGTGGGAGAAGGAGCCGGACGTTTGCCTTTTCGGCAAGAGGCTCTGCCGCGGACGAGCGCCATGAGATGTTGCGTCTCTGGGAAAGCACAGATCCCCACTGCTGTTGTGCCTGTAGACAGGGTGCCAAGGCACCGTGAAGAGCAGCAACAGCTTTCAGGCCTGGGCCCTTCCTTGTGGGAGAAGGAGCCCGACGTTTGCCTTTTCGGCAAGAGGCTCTGCCGCGGCCGAGCGCCACGAGATGTTGCGTCTCTGGGAAAGCACAGATCCCCACTGCTGTTGTGCCTGTAGATAGGGCGCCAAGGCACAGTGAAGAGCAGCAAGACCTTTCAGGGCTGGGCCCTTCCTTGTGGGAGAAGGAGCCGGACGTTTGCCTTTTCGGCAAGAGGCTCTGCCGCGGCCGAGCGCCACGAGATGTTGCGTCTCTGGGAAAGCACAGATCCCCACTGCTCTTGTGCCTGTAGATAGGGCGCCAAGGCACCGTAAAGAGCAGCAAGAGCTTTCAGGGCTGGGCCCTTCCTTGTGGGAGAAGGAGCCGCACGTTTGCCTTTTCGGCAAGAGGCTCTGCCGCGGCCGAGCGCCACGAGATGTTGCGTCTCTGGGAAAGCACAGATCCCCACTGCTGTTGTGCCTGTAGATAGGGCGCCGAAACACCGTGAAGAGCAGCAAGAGCTTTCAGGGCTGGGCCCTTCCTTGTGGGAGAAGGAGCCGCACGTTTGCCTTTTCGGCAAGAGGCTCTGCCGCGGCCGAGCGCCACGAGATGTTGCGTCTCTGGGAAAGCACAGATCCCCACTGTTGTTGTGCCTGTCGATCGGCGCCAAGGCACCGTGAAGAGCAGCAAGAGCTTTCAGGGCTGGGCCCTTCCTTGTGGGAGAAGGAGCCGGACGTTTGCCTTTTCGGCAAGAGGCTCTGCCGCGGCCGAGCGCCACGAGATGTTGCGTCTCTGGGAAAGCACAGATCCCCACTGCTGTTGTGCCTATAGATAGGGCGCCAAGGCACCGTGAAGAGCAGCAACAGCTTTCAGGGCTGGGCCCTTCCTTGTGGGAGAAGGAGCCGGACGTTTGCCTTTTCGGCAAGAGGCTCTGCTGCGGCCGAGCGCCACGAGATGTTGCGTCTCTGGGAAAGCACAGAGTCCTAATGCTGTTGTGCCTGTAGATAGGGCGCCAAGGCACCGTGAAGAGCAGCAAGAGCTTTCAGGGCTGGGCCCTTCCTTGTGGGAGAAGGAGCCGGACGTTTGACTTTTCGGCAAGAGGCTCTGCCGCGGCAGAGAGCCACGAGATGTTGCGTCTCTGGGAAAGCACAGATCCCCACTGCTGTTGTGCCTATAGATATGGCGCCAAGGCACCGTGAAGAGCAGCAAGAGCATTCAGGGCTGGGCCCTTCCTTGTGGGAGAAGGAGCCGGACGTTTGCCTTTTCGGCAAGAGGCTCTGACGCGGCCGTGCGCCACGAGATGTTGCCTCTCTGGGAAAGCACAGATCCCCACTGCTGTTGTGCCTGTAGATAGGGCGCCAAGGTCACCGTGAAGAGCAGCAACAGCTTTCAGGGCTGGGCCCTTCCTTGTGGGAGAAGGAGCCGCACGTTTGCCTTTTCGGCAAGAGGCTCTGCCGCGGCCGAGCGCCACGAGATGTTGCGTCTCTGGGAAAGCACAGATGCCCACTGCTGCTGTGCCTGTAGATAGGGCGCCAAGGCACCGTGAAGAGCAGCAAGAGCTTTCAGGGCTGGGCCCTTCCTTGTGGGAGAAGGAGCCGGACGTTTGCCTTTTCGGCAAGAGGCTCTGCCGCGGCCGAGCGCCACGAGATGTTGCGTCTCTGGGAAAGCACAGATCCCCACTGCTGTTGTGCCTGTCGATAGGGCGCCAAGGCACCGTGAAGAGCAGCAAGAGCTTTCAGGGCTGGGCCCTTCCTTGTGGGAGAAGGAGCCGGACGTTTGCCTTTTCGGCAAGAGGCTCTGCCGCGGCCGAGCGCCACGAGATGTTGCGTCTCTGCGAAAGCACAGATCCCCACTGCTGTTGTGCCTATAGATAGGGCGCCAAGGCACCGTGAAGAGCAGCAACAGCTTTCAGGGCTGGGCCCTTCCTTGTGGGAGAAGGAGCCGGACGTTTGCCTTTTCGGCAAGAGGCTCTGCCGCGGCCGAGCGCCACGAGATGTTGCGTCTCTGGGAAAGCACAGAGTCCTAATGCTGTTGTGCCTGTAGATAGGGCGCCAAGGCACCGTGAAGAGCAGCAAGAGCTTTCAGGGCTGGGCCCTTCCTTGTGGGAGAAGGAGCCGGACGTTTTACTTTTCGGCAAGAGGCTCTGCCGCGGCAGAGAGCCACGAGATGTTGCGTCTCTGGGAAAGCCCAGATCCCCACTGCTGTTGTGCCTGTAGATAGGGCGCCAAGCCACCGTGAAGAGCAGCAAGAGCATTCAGGGCTGGGCCCTTCCTTGTGGGAGAAGGAGCCGGACGTTTGCCTTTTCGGCAAGAGGCTCTGACGCGGCCGAGCGCCACGAGATGTTGCCTCTCTGGGAAAGCACAGATCCCCACTGCTGTTGTGCCTGTAGATAGGGCGCCAAGGTCACCGTGAAGAGCAGCAACAGCTTTCAGGGCTGGGCCCTTCCTTGTGGGAGAAGGAGCCGCACGTTTGCCTTTTCGGCAAGAGGCTCTGACGCGGCCGAGCGCCACGAGATGTTGCGTCTCTGGGAAAGCCCAGATGCCCACTGCTGCTGTGCCTGTAGATAGGGCGCCAAGGCACCGTGAAGAGCAGCAAGAGCTTTCAGGGCTGGGCCCTTCCTTGTGGGAGAAGGAGCCGGACGTTTGCCTTTTCGGCAAGAGGCTCTGCCGCGGCCGAGCGCCACGAGATGTTGCGTCTCTGGGAAAGCACAGATCCCCACTGCTGTTGTGCCTGTAGATAGGGCGCCAAGGCACCGTGAAGAGCAGCAAGAGCTTTCAGGGCTGGGCCCTTCCTTGTGGGAGAAGGAGCCGGACGTTTGCCTTTTCGGCAAGAGGCTCTGCCGCGGCCGAGCGCCACGAGATGTTGCGTCTCTGGGAAAGCACAGATCCCCACTGCTGTTGTGCCTGTAGATAGGGCGCCAAGGCACCGTGAAGAGCAGCAAGAGCTTTCAGGGCTGGGCCCTTCCTTGTGGGAGAAGGAGCCCGACGTTTGCCTTTTCGGCAAGAGGCTCTGCCGCGGCCGAGCGCCACGAGATGTTGCGTCTCTGGGAAAGCACAGATGCCCACTGCTGTTGTGCCTGTAGATAGGGCGCCAAGGCACCGTTAAGAGCAGCAAGACCTTTCAGGGCTGGGCCCTTCCTTGTGGGAGAAGGAGCCGGACGTTTGCCTTTTCGGCAAGAGGCTCTGCCGCGGCCGAGCGCCACGAGATGTTGCGTCTCTGGGAAAGCACAGATCCCCACTGCTGTTGTGCCTGTCGATAGGGCGCCAAGGCACCGTGAAGAGCAGCAAGAGGTTTCAGGGCTGGGCCCTTCCTTGTGGGAGAAGGAGCCGGACGTTTGCCTTTTCGGCAAGAGGCTCTGCCGCGGCCGAGCGCCATGAGATCTTGCGTCTCCGGGAAAGCACAGATCCCCACTGCTGTTGTGCCTGTAGATAGGGCGCCAAAGCACCGTGAAGAGCAGCAAGAGCTTTCAGGGCTGGGCCCTTCCTTGTGGGAGAAGGAGCCGGACGTTTGCCTTTTCGGCAAGAGGCTCTGCCGCGGCCGAGCGCCACGAGATGTTGCGTCTCTGGGAAAGCACAGATCCCCACTGCTGTTGTGCCTGTAGATAGGGCGCCAAGGCACCGTGAAGAGCAGCAAGAGCTTTCAGGGCTGGGCCCTTCCTTGTGGGAGAAGGAGCCGGACGTTTGCCTTTTCGGCAAGAGGCTCTGCCGCGGACGAGCGCCATGAGATGTTGCGTCTCTGGGAAAGCACAGATCCCCACTGCTGTTGTGCCTGTAGACAGGGTGCCAAGGCACCGTGAAGAGCAGCAACAGCTTTCAGGCCTGGGCCCTTCCTTGTGGGAGAAGGAGCCCGACGTTTGCCTTTTCGGCAAGAGGCTCTGCCGCGGCCGAGCGCCACGAGATGTTGCGTCTCTGGGAAAGCACAGATCCCCACTGCTGTTGTGCCTGTAGATAGGGCGCCAAGGCACAGTGAAGAGCAGCAAGACCTTTCAGGGCTGGGCCCTTCCTTGTGGGAGAAGGAGCCGGACGTTTGCCTTTTCGGCAAGAGGCTCTGCCGCGGCCGAGCGCCACGAGATGTTGCGTCTCTGGGAAAGCACAGATCCCCACTGCTCTTGTGCCTGTAGATAGGGCGCCAAGGCACCGTAAAGAGCAGCAAGAGCTTTCAGGGCTGGGCCCTTCCTTGTGGGAGAAGGAGCCGCACGTTTGCCTTTTCGGCAAGAGGCTCTGCCGCGGCCGAGCGCCACGAGATGTTGCGTCTCTGGGAAAGCACAGATCCCCACTGCTGTTGTGCCTGTAGATAGGGCGCCGAAACACCGTGAAGAGCAGCAAGAGCTTTCAGGGCTGGGCCCTTCCTTGTGGGAGAAGGAGCCGCACGTTTGCCTTTTCGGCAAGAGGCTCTGCCGCGGCCGAGCGCCACGAGATGTTGCGTCTCTGGGAAAGCACAGATCCCCACTGTTGTTGTGCCTGTCGATCGGCGCCAAGGCACCGTGAAGAGCAGCAAGAGCTTTCAGGGCTGGGCCCTTCCTTGTGGGAGAAGGAGCCGGACGTTTGCCTTTTCGGCAAGAGGCTCTGCCGCGGCCGAGCGCCACGAGATGTTGCGTCTCTGGGAAAGCACAGATCCCCACTGCTGTTGTGCCTATAGATAGGGCGCCAAGGCACCGTGAAGAGCAGCAACAGCTTTCAGGGCTGGGCCCTTCCTTGTGGGAGAAGGAGCCGGACGTTTGCCTTTTCGGCAAGAGGCTCTGCTGCGGCCGAGCGCCACGAGATGTTGCGTCTCTGGGAAAGCACAGAGTCCTAATGCTGTTGTGCCTGTAGATAGGGCGCCAAGGCACCGTGAAGAGCAGCAAGAGCTTTCAGGGCTGGGCCCTTCCTTGTGGGAGAAGGAGCCGGACGTTTGACTTTTCGGCAAGAGGCTCTGCCGCGGCAGAGAGCCACGAGATGTTGCGTCTCTGGGAAAGCACAGATCCCCACTGCTGTTGTGCCTATAGATATGGCGCCAAGGCACCGTGAAGAGCAGCAAGAGCATTCAGGGCTGGGCCCTTCCTTGTGGGAGAAGGAGCCGGACGTTTGCCTTTTCGGCAAGAGGCTCTGACGCGGCCGTGCGCCACGAGATGTTGCCTCTCTGGGAAAGCACAGATCCCCACTGCTGTTGTGCCTGTAGATAGGGCGCCAAGGTCACCGTGAAGAGCAGCAACAGCTTTCAGGGCTGGGCCCTTCCTTGTGGGAGAAGGAGCCGCACGTTTGCCTTTTCGGCAAGAGGCTCTGCCGCGGCCGAGCGCCACGAGATGTTGCGTCTCTGGGAAAGCACAGATGCCCACTGCTGCTGTGCCTGTAGATAGGGCGCCAAGGCACCGTGAAGAGCAGCAAGAGCTTTCAGGGCTGGGCCCTTCCTTGTGGGAGAAGGAGCCGGACGTTTGCCTTTTCGGCAAGAGGCTCTGCCGCGGCCGAGCGCCACGAGATGTTGCGTCTCTGGGAAAGCACAGATCCCCACTGCTGTTGTGCCTGTCGATAGGGCGCCAAGGCACCGTGAAGAGAAGCAAGAGCTTTCAGGGCTGGGCCCTTCCTTGTGGGAGAAGGAGCCGGACATTTGCCTTTTCGGCAAGAGGCTCTGCCGCGGCCCGAGCGCCACGAGATGTTGCGTCTCTGCGAAAGCACAGATCCCCACTGCTGTTGTGCCTATAGATAGGGCACCAAGGCACCGTGAAGAGCAGCAACAGCTTTCAGGGCTGGGCCCTTCCTTGTGGGAGAAGGAGCCGGACGTTTGCCTTTTCGGCAAGAGGCTCTGCCGCGGCCGAGCGCCACGAGATGTTGCGTCTCTGGGAAAGCACAGAGTCCTAATGCTGTTGTGCCTGTAGATAGGGCGCCAAGGCACCGTGAAGAGCAGCAAGAGCTTTCAGGGCTGGGCCCTTCCTTGTGGGAGAAGGAGCCGGACGTTTGACTTTTCGGCAAGAGGCTCTGCCGCGGCAGAGAGCCACGAGATGTTGCGTCTCTGGGAAAGCCCAGATCCCCACTGCTGTTGTGCCTGTAGATAGGGCGCCAAGCCACCGTGAAGAGCAGCAAGAGCATTCAGGGCTGGGCCCTTCCTTGTGGGAGAAGGAGCCGGACGTTTGCCTTTTCGGCAAGAGGCTCTGACGCGGCCGTGCGCCACGAGATGTTGCCTCTCTGGGAAAGCACAGATCCCCACTGCTGTTGTGCCTGTAGATAGGGCGCCAAGGTCACCGTGAAGAGCAGCAACAGCTTTCAGGGCTGGGCCCTTCCTTGTGGGAGAAGGAGCCGCACGTTTGCCTTTTCGGCAAGAGGCTCTGACGCGGCCGAGCGCCACGAGATGTTGTGTCTCTGGGAAAGCCCAGATGCCCACTGCTGCTGTGCCTGTAGATAGGGCGCCAAGGCACCGTGAAGAGCAGCAAGAGCTTTCAGGGCTGGGCCCTTCATTGTGGGAGAAGGAGCCGGACGTTTGCCTTTTCGGCAAGAGGCTCTGCCGCGGCCGAGCGCCACGAGATGTTGCGTCTCTGGGAAAGCACAGATCCCCACTGCTGTTGTGCCTGTAGATAGGGCGCCAAGGCACCGTGAAGAGCAGCAAGAGCTTTCAGGGCTGGGCCCTTCCTTGTGGGAGAAGGAGCCGGACGTTTGCCTTTTCGGCAAGAGGCTCTGCCGCGGCCGAGCGCCACGAGATGTTGCGTCTCTGGGAAAGCACAGATGCCCACTGCTGTTGTGCCTGTAGATAGGGCGCCAAGGCACCGTGAAGAGCAGCAAGAGCTTTCAGGGCTGGGCCCTTCCTTGTGGGAGAAGGAGCCCGACGTTTGCCTTTTCGGCAAGAGGCTCTGCCGCGGCCGAGCGCCACGAGATGTTGCGTCTCTGGGAAAGCACAGATGCCCACTGCTGTTGTGCCTGTAGATAGGGCGCCAAGGCACCGTTAAGAGCAGCAAGACCTTTCAGGGCTGGGCCCTTCCTTGTGGGAGAAGGAGCCGGACGTTTGCCTTTTCGGCAAGAGGCTCTGCCGCGGCCGAGCGCCATGAGATGTTGCGTCTCTGGGAAAGCACAGATCCCCACTGCTGTTGTGCCTGTACATAGGGCGCCAAGGCACCGTGAAGAGCAGCAAGAGCTTTCAGGCCTAGGCCCTTCCTTGTGGGAGAAGGAGCCGGACGTTTGCCTTTTCGGCAAGAGGCTCTGCCGCGGCCCGAGCGCCACGAGATGTTGCGTCTCTGGGAAAGCACAGATCCCCACTGCTCTTGTGCCTGTAGATAGGGCGCCAAGGCACCGTGAAGAGCAGCAAGAGCTTTCAGGTCTGGGCCCTTCCTTGTGGGAGAAGGAGACGGACGTTTGCCTTTTCGGCAAGAGGCTCTGCCGCGGCCGAGCGCCACGAGATGTTGCGTCTCTGGGAAAGCACAGATCCCCACTGCTGTTGTGCCTGTAGATAGGGCGCCAAGGCACCGTGAAGAGCAGCAAGAGCTTTCAGGGCTGAGCCCTTCCTTGTGGGAGAAGGAGCCGGACGTTTGCCTTTTCGGCAAGAGGCTCTGCCGCGGCCGAGCGCCATGAGATGTTGCGTCTCTGGGAAAGCACAGATCCCCACTGCTCTTGTGCCTGTAGATAGGGCGCCAAGGCACCGTGAAGAGCAGCAACAGCTTTCAGGGCTGGGCCCTTCCTTGTGGGAGAAGGAGCCGGACGTTTGCCTTTTCGGCAAGAGGCTCTGCCGCGGCCGAGTGCCATGAGATCTTCCGTCTCTGGGAAAGCACAGATCCCCACTGCTGTTGTGCCTGTAGATAGGGCGCCAAGGCACCATGAAGAGCAGCAAGAGCTTTCAGGGCTGGGCCCTTCCTTGTGGGAGAAGGAGCCGGACGTTTGCCTTTTCGGCAAGAGGCTCTGCCGCGGGCCGAGCGCCACGAGATGTTGCGTCTCTGGGAAAACACAGATCCCCACTGCTGTTGTGCCTGTAGATAGGGCGCCAAGGCACCGTGAAGAGCAGCAATAGCTTTCAGGCCTAGGCCCTTCCTTGTGGGAGAAGGAGCCGGACGTTTGCCTTTTCGGCAAGAGGCTCTGCCGCGGCCGAGCTGCACGAGATGTTGCGTCTCTGGGAAAGCACAGATGCCCACTGCTGTTGTGCCTGTAGATAGGGCGCCAAGGCACCGTGAAGAGCAGCAAGAGCTTTCAGGGCTGGGCCCTTCCTTGTGGGAGAAGGAGCCGGACGTTTGCCTTTTCGGCAAGAGGCTCTGCCGCGGCCGAGCGCCACGAGATGTTGCGTCTCTGGGAAAGCACAGATCCCCACTGCTGTTGTGCCTGTCGATAGGGCGCCAAGGCACCGTGAAGAGCAGCAAGAGCTTTCAGGGCTGAGCCCTTCCTTGTGGGAGAAGGAGCCGGACGTTTGCCTTTTCGGCAAGAGGCTCTGCCGCGGCCGAGCGCCACGAGATGTTGCGTCTCTGGGAAAGCCCAGATGCCCACTGCTGTTGTGCCTGTAGATAGGGCGCCAAGGCACCGTGAAGAGCAGCAAGAGCTTTCAGGGCTGAGCCCTTCCTTGTGGGAGAAGGAGCCGGACGTTTGCCTTTTCGGCAAGAGGCTCTGCCGCGGCCGAGTGCCATGAGATCTTCCGTCTCTGGGAAAGCACAGATCCCCACTGCTGTTGTGCCTGTAGATAGGGCGCCAAGGCACCATGAAGAGCAGCAAGAGCTTTCAGGGCTGGGCCCTTCCTTGTGGGAGAAGGAGCCGGACGTTTGCCTTTTCAGCAAGAGGCTCTGCCGCGGCCGAGCGCCACGAGATGTTGCGTCTCTGGGAAAACACAGATCCCCACTGCTGTTGTGCCTGTAGATAGGGCGCCAAGGCACCGTGAAGAGCAGCAAGAGCTTTCAGGGCTGGGCCCTTCCTTGTGGGAGAAGGAGCCGGACGTTTGCCTTTTCGGCAAGAGGCTCTGCCGCGGCCGAGCGCCACGAGATGTTGCGTCTCTGGGAAAGCACAGATCCCCACTGCTGTTGTGCCTGTCGATAGGGCGCCAAGGCACCGTGAAGAGCAGCAAGAGGTTTCAGGGCTGGGCCCTTCCTTGTGGGAGAAGGAGCCGGACGTTTGCCTTTTCGGCAAGAGGCTCTGCCGCGGCCGAGCGCCATGAGATCTTGCGTCTCCGGGAAAGCACAGATCCCCACTGCTCTTGTGCCTGTAGATAGGGCGCCAAAGCACCGTGAAGAGCAGCAAGAGCTTTCAGGGCTGGGCCCTTCCTTGTGGGAGAAGGAGCCGGACGTTTGCCTTTTCGGCAAGAGGCTCTGCCGCGGCCGAGCGCCACGAGATGTTGCGTCTCTGGGAAAGCACAGATCCCCACTGCTGTTGTGCCTGTAGATAGGGCGCCAAGGCACCGTGAAGAGCAGCAAGAGCTTTCAGGGCTGGGCCCTTCCTTGTGGGAGAAGGAGCCGGACGTTTGCCTTTTCGGCAAGAGGCTCTGCCGCGGACGAGCGCCATGAGATGTTGCGTCTCTGGGAAAGCACAGATCCCCACTGCTGTTGTGCCTGTAGACAGGGTGCCAAGGCACCGTGAAGAGCAGCAACAGCTTTCAGGCCTGGGCCCTTCCTTGTGGGAGAAGGAGCCCGACGTTTGCCTTTTCGGCAAGAGGCTCTGCCGCGGCCGAGCGCCACGAGATGTTGCGTCTCTGGGAAAGCACAGATCCCCACTGCTCTTGTGCCTGTAGATAGGGCGCCAAGGCACCGTAAAGAGCAGCAACAGCTTTCAGGGCTGGGCCCTTCCTTGTGGGAGAAGGAGCCGGACGTTTGCCTTTTCGGCAAGAGGCTCTGCCGCGGCCGAGCGCCACGAGATGTTGCGTCTCTGGGAAAGCACAGATGCCCACTGCTGTTGTGCCTGTAGATAGGGCGCAAAGGCACCGTGAAGAGCAGCAAGAGCTTTCAGGGCTGGGCCCTTCCTTGTGGGAGAAGGAGACGGACGTTTGCCTTTTCGGCAAGAGGCTCTGCCGCGGCCGAGCGCCACGAGATGTTGCATCTCTGTGAAAGCACAGATCCCCACTGCTGTTGTGCCTGTAGATAGGGCGCCAAGGCACCGTGAAGAGCAGCAACAGCTTTCAGGGCTGAGCCCTTCCTTGTGGGAGAAGGAGCCGGACGTTTGCCTTTTCAGCAAGAGGCTCTGCCGCGGCCGAGCGCCATGAGATGTTGCGTCTCTGGGAAAGCACAGATGCCCACTGCTGTTGTGCCTGTAGATAGGGCGCCAAGGCACCGTGAAGAGCAGCAAGAGCTTTCAGGGCTGGGCCCTTCCTTGTGGGAGAAGGAGCCGGACGTTTGCCTTTTCGGCAAGAGGCTCTGCCGCGGCCGAGCGCCACGAGATGTTGCGTCTCTGGGAAAGCACAGATCCCCACTGCTCTTGTGCCTGTAGATAGGGTTCCAAGGGCAGGTGAAGAGCAGCAAGAGCTTTCAGGGCTGGGCCCTTCCTTGTGGGAGAAGGAGCCGGACGTTTGCCTTTTCGGCAAGAGGCTCTGCCGCGGCCGAGTGCCATGAGATCTTCCGTCTCTGGGAAAGCACAGATGCCCACTGCTGTTGTGCCTGTAGATAGGGCGCCAAGGCACCATGAAGAGCAGCAAGAGCTTTCAGGGCTGGGCCCTTCCTTGTGGGAGAAGGAGCCGGACGTTTGCCTTTTCGGCAAGAGGCTCTGCCGCGGCCGAGCGCCACGAGATGTTGCGTCTCTGGGAAAACACAGATCCCCACTGCTGTTGTGCCTGTAGATAGGGCGCCAAGGCACCGTGAAGAGCAGCAAGAGGTTTCAGGGCTGGGCCCTTCCTTGTGGGAGAAGGAGCCGGACGTTTGCCTTTTCGGCAAGAGGCTCTGCCGCGGCCGAGCGCCACGAGATGTTGCGTCTCTGGGAAAGCACAGATCCCCACTGCTGTTGTGCCTGTCGATAGGGCGCCAAGGCACCGTGAAGAGCAGCAAGAGCTTTCAGGGCTGGGCCCTTCCTTGTGGAAGAAGGAGCCGGACGTTTGCCTTTTCGGCAAGAGGCTCTGCCGCGGCCGAGCGCCACGAGATGTTGCGTCTCTGGGAAAGCACAGATCCCCACTGCTGTTGTGCCTGTAGATAGGGCGCCAAGGCACCGTGAAGAGCAGCAAGAGCTTTCAGGGCTGGGCCCTTCCTTGTGGGAGAAGGAGCCGGACGTTTGCCTTTTCGGCAAGAGGCTCTGCCGCGGCCGAGCGCCATGAGATCTTGCGTCTCCGGGAAAGCACAGATCCCCACTGCTGTTGTGCCTGTAGATAGGGCGCCAAGGCACCGTGAAGAGCAGCAAGAGCTTTCAGGGCTGGGCCCTTCCTTGTGGGAGAAGGAGCCGGACGTTTGCCTTTTCGGCAAGAGGCTCTGCCGCGGCCGAGCGCCACGAGATGTTGCGTCTCTGGGAAAGCACAGATCCCCACTGCTGTTGTGCCTGTAGATAGGGCGCCAAGGCACGGTGAAGAGCAGCAAGACCTTTCAGGGCTGGGCCCTTCCTTGTGGGAGAAGGAGCCGGACGTTTGCCTTTTCGGCAAGAGGCTCTGCCGCGGCCGAGCGCCACGAGATGTTGCGTCTCTGGGAAAGCACAGATGCCCACTGCTGTTGTGCCTGTAGATAGGGCGCCAAGGCACCGTTAAGAGCAGCAAGAGCTTTCAGGGCTGGGCCCTTCCTTGTGGGAGAAGGAGCCGGACGTTTGCCTTTTCGGCAAGAGGCTCTGCCGCGGCCGAGCGCCACGAGATGTTGCGTCTCTGGGAAAGCACAGATCCCCACTGCTGTTGTGCCTGTAGATAGGGCGCCAAGGCACCGTGAAGAGCAGCAAGAGCTTTCAGGGCTGGGCCCTTCCTTGTGGGAGAAGGAGCCGGACGTTTGCCTTTTCGGCAAGAGGCTCTGCCGCGGCCGAGCGCCACGAGATGTTGCGTCTCTGGGAAAGCACAGATCCCCACTGCTGTTGTGCCTGTAGATAGGGCGCCAAGGCACCGTGAAGAGCAGCAAGAGCTTTCAGGGCTGGGCCCTTCCTTGTGGGAGAAGGAGCCCGACGTTTGCCTTTTCGGCAAGAGGCTCTGCCGCGGCCGAGCGCCACGAGATGTTGCGTCTCTGGGAAAGCACAGATGCCCACTGCTGTTGTGCCTGTAGATAGGGCGCAAAGGCACCGTGAAGAGCAGCAAGAGCTTTCAGGGCTGGGCCCTTCATTGTGGGAGAAGGAGACGGACGTTTGCCTTTTCGGCAAGAGGCTCTGCCGCGGCCGAGCGCCACGAGATGTTGCATCTCTGTGAAAGCACAGATCCCCACTGCTGTTGTGCCTGTAGATAGGGCGCCAAGGCACCGTGAAGAGCAGCAACAGCTTTCAGGGCTGAGCCCTTCCTTGTGGGAGAAGGAGCCCGACGTTTGCCTTTTCGGCAAGAGGCTCTGCCGCGGCCGAGCGCCATGAGATGTTGCGTCTCTGGGAAAGCACAGATGCCCACTGCTGTTGTGCCTGTAGATAGGGCGCCAAGGCACCGTGAAGAGCAGCAAGAGCTTTCAGGGCTGGGCCCTTCCTTGTGGGAGAAGGAGCCGGACGTTTGCCTTTTCGGCAAGAGGCTCTGCCGCGGCCGAGCGCCACGAGATGTTGCGTCTCTGGGAAAGCACAGATCCCCACTGCTCTTGTGCCTGTAGATAGGGTTCCAAGGGCAGGTGAAGAGCAGCAAGAGCTTTCAGGGCTGGGCCCTTCCTTGTGGGAGAAGGAGCCGGACGTTTGCCTTTTCGGCAAGAGGCTCTGCCGCGGCCGAGTGCCATGAGATCTTCCGTCTCTGGGAAAGCACAGATGCCCACTGCTGTTGTGCCTGTAGATAGGGCGCCAAGGCACCATGAAGAGCAGCAAGAGCTTTCAGGGCTGGGCCCTTCCTTGTGGGAGAAGGAGCCGGACGTTTGCCTTTTCGGCAAGAGGCTCTGCCGCGGCCGAGCGCCACGAGATGTTGCGTCTCTGGGAAAACACAGATCCCCACTGCTGTTGTGCCTGTAGATAGGGCGCCAAGGCACCGTGAAGAGCAGCAAGAGCTTTCAGGGCTGGGCCCTTCCTTGTGGGAGAAGGAGCCGGACGTTTGCCTTTTCGGCAAGAGGCTCTGCCGCGGCCGAGCGGCCACGAGATGTTGCGTCTCTGGGAAAGCACAGATCCCCACTGCTGTTGTGCCTGTCGATAGGGCGCCAAGGCACCGTGAAGAGCAGCAAGAGCTTTCAGGGCTGGGCCCTTCCTTGTGGAAGAAGGAGCCGGACGTTTGCCTTTTCGGCAAGAGGCTCTGCCGCGGCCGAGCGCCACGAGATGTTGCGTCTCTGGGAAAGCACAGATCCCCACTGCTGTTGTGCCTGTAGATAGGGCGCCAAGGCACCGTGAAGAGCAGCAACAGCTTTCAGGGCTGGGCCCTTCCTTGTGGGAGAAGGAGCCGGACGTTTGGCCTTTTCGGCAAGAGGCTCTGCCGCGGCCGAGCGCCATGAGATCTTGCGTCTCCGGGAAAGCACAGATCCCCACTGCTGTTGTGCCTGTAGATAGGGTGCCAAGGCACCGTGAAGAGCAGCAAGAGCTTTCAGGGCTGGGCCCTTCCTTGTGGGAGAAGGAGCCGGACGTTTGCCTTTTCGGCAAGAGGCTCTGCCGCGGCCGAGCGCCATGAGATCTTGCGTCTCTGGGAAAGCCCAGATGCCCACTGCTGTTGTGCCTGTAGATAGGGCGCCAAGGCACCGTGAAGAGCAGCAAGAGCTTTCAGGGCTGGGCCCTTCCTTGTGGGAGAAGGAGCCGGACGTTTGCCTTTTCGGCAAGAGGCTCTGCCGCGGGCCGAGCGCCACGAGATGTTGCGTCTCTGGGAAAGCACAGATCCCCACTGCTCTTGTGCCTGTAGATAGGGTTCCATGGCAGGTGAAGAGCAGCAAGAGCTTTCAGGGCTGGGCCCTTCCTTGTGGGAGAAGGAGCCGGACGTTTGCCTTTTCGGCAAGAGGCTCTGCCGCGGCCGAGTGCCATGAGATCTTCCGTCTCTGGGAAAGCACAGATCCCCACTGCTGTTGTGCCTGTAGATAGGGCGCCAAGGCACCGTGAAGAGCAGCAAGAGCTTTCAGGGGCTGGGCCCTTCCTTGTGGGAGAAGGAGCCGGACGTTTGCCTTTTCGGCAAGAGGCTCTGCCGCGGCCGAGCGCCACGAGATGTTGCGTCTCTGGGAAAACACAGATCCCCACTGCTGTTGTGCCTGTAGATAGGGCGCCAAGGCACCGTGAAGAGCAGCAAGAGCTTTCAGGGCTGGGCCCTTCCTTGTGGGAGAAGGAGCCGGACGTTTGCCTTTTCGGCAAGAGGCTCTGCCGCGGCCGAGCGCCACGAGATGTTGCGTCTCTGGGAAAGCACAGATCCCCACTGCTGTTGTGCCTGTCGATAGGGCGCCAAGGCACCGTGAAGAGCAGCAAGAGCTTTCAGGGCTGGGCCCTTCCTTGTGGAAGAAGGAGCCGGACGTTTGCCTTTTCGGCAAGAGGCTCTGCCGCGGCCGAGCGCCACGAGATGTTGCGTCTCTGGGAAAGCACAGATCCCCCACTGCTGTTGTGCCTGTAGATAGGGCGCCAAGGCACGGTGAAGAGCAGCAAGAGCTTTCAGGGCTGGGCCCTTCCTTGTGGAGAAGGAGCCGGACGTTTGCCTTTTCGGCAAGAGGCTCTGCCGCGGCCGAGCGCCATGAGATCTTGCGTCTCTGGGAAAGCACAGATCCCCACAGCTGTTGTGCCTGTAGATAGGGCGCCAAGGGCACCGTGAAGAGCAGCAAGAGCTTTCAGGGCTGGGCCCTTCCTTGTGGGAGAAGGAGCCGGACGTTGCCTTTTCGGCAAGAGGCTCTGCCGCGGCCGAGCGCCACGAGATGTTGCGTCTCTGGGAAAGCACAGATGCCCACTGCTGTTGTGCCTGTAGATAGGGCGCCAAGGCACCGTGAAGAGCAGCAAGAGCTTTCAGGGCTGGGCCCTTCCTTGTGGGAGAAGGAGCCGGACGTTTGCCTTTTCGGCAAGAGGCTCTGCCGCGGCCGAGCGCCACGAGATGTTGCGTCTCTGGGAAAGCACAGATCCCCACTGCTGTTGGGCCTGTAGACAGGGCGCCAAGGCACCGTGAAGAGCAGCAAGAGCTTTCAGGGCTGGGCCCTTCCTTGTGGGAGAAGGAGACGGACGTTTGCCTTTTCAGCAAGAGGCTCTGCCGCGGCCGAGCGCCACGAGATGTTGCGTCTCTGGGAAAGCACAGATCCCCACTGCTGTTGTGCCTGTAGATAGGGCGCCAAGGCACCGTGAAGAGCAGCAAGAGCTTCAGGGGCTGGGCCCTTCCTTGTGGGAGAAGGAGCCGGACGTTTGCCTTTTCGGCAGAGGCA
>NW_026293160.1:0-161548 GCF_026419915.1 Harpia harpyja | reverse complement strand
AAAAGGCAAACGTCCGGCTCCTTCTCCCACAAGGAAGGGCCCAGCCCTGAAAGCTCTTGCTGCTCTTCACGGTGCCTTGGTGCCCTATCTACAGGCACAACAGCAGTGGGGATCTGTGCTTTCCCAGAGACGCAACATCTCGTGGCGCTCGGCCGCGGCAGAGCCTCTTGCCGAAAAGGCAAACGTCCGGCTCCTTCTCCCACAAGGAAGTGCCCAGCCCTGAAAGCTGTTGCTGCTCTTCACGGTGCCTTGGTGCCCTATCTACAGGCACAACAGCAGTGGGGATCTGTGCTTTCCCAGAGACGCAACATCTCGTGGTGCTCGGCCGCGGGCAGAGCCTCTTGCCGAAAAGGCAAACGTCCGGCTCCTTCTCCCACAAGGAAGTGCCCAGCCTGAAAGCTCTTGCTGCTCTTCACGGTGCCTTGGCGCCCTATCTACAGGCACAACAGCAGTGGGGATCTGGGCTTTCCCAGAGACGCAACATCTCGTGGCGCTCGGCCGCGGCAGAGCCTCTTGCCGAAAAGGCAAACGTCCGTCTCCTTCTCCCACAAGGAAGGGCCCAGCCCTGAAAGCTCTTGCTGCTTTTCACGGTGCCTTGGCGCCCTATCTACAGGCACAAGAGCAGTGGGGATCTGGGCTTTCCCAGAGACGCAACATCTCGTGGCGCTCGGCCGCGGCAGAGCCTCTTGCCGAAAAAGGCAAATGTCCGGCTCCTTCTCCCACAAGGAAGGGCCCAGCCCTGAAAGCTCTTGCTGCTCTTCACGGTGCCTTGGCGCCCTATCTACAGGCACACAGCAGTGGGGATCTGTGCTTTCCCAGAGACGCAACATCTCGTGGCGCTCGGCCCGCGGCAGAGCCTCTTGCCGAAAAGGCAAACGTCCGGCTCCTTCTCCCACAAGGAAGGGCCCAGCCCTGAAAGCTCTTGCTGCTCTTCACGGTGCCTTGGTGCCCTATCTACAGGCACAACCTCAGTGGGGATCTGTGCTTTCCCAGAGACGCAACATCTCGTGGCGCTCGGCCGCGGCAGAGCCTCTTGCCGAAAGGCAAACGTCCGGCTCCTTCTCCCCAAGGAAGGGCCCAGCCCTGAAAGCTCTTGCTGCTCTTCACGGTGCCTTGGTGCCCTATCAACAGGCACAACAGCAGTGGGGATCTGTGCTTTCCCCAGAGACGCAACATCTCGTGGCGCTCGGCCGCGGCAGAGCCTCTTGCCGAAAAGGCAAACGTCCGGCTCCTTCTCCACAAGGAAGTGCCCAGCCCTGAAAGCTCTTGCTGCTCTTCATGGTGCCTTGGCGCCCTATCTACAGGCACAACAGCAGTGGGGATCTGTGCTTTCCCAGAGACGCAACATCTCGTGGTGCTCGGCCGCGGCAGAGCCTCTTGCCGAAAAGGCAAACGTCCGGCTCCTTCTCCCACAAGGAAGGGCCCAGCCCTGAAAGCTCTTGCTGCTCTTCACGGTGCCTTGGCGCCCTATCGACAGGCACAAGAGCAGTGGGGATCTGTGCTTACCCAGAGACGCAACATCTCATGGCGCTCGGCCGTGGCAGAGCCTCTTGCCGAAAAGGCAAACGTCCGGCTCCTTCTCCACAAGGAAGGGCCCAGCCCTGAAAGCTCTTGCTGCTCTTCACGGTGCCTTGGCGCCCTATCTACAGGCACAAGAGCAGTGGGGATCTGTGCTTTCCCAGAGACGCAACATCTCGTGGCGCTCGGCCGCGGCAGAGCCTCTTGCCGAAAAGGCAAATGTCCGGCTCCTTCTCCCCACAAGGAAGGGCCCAGCCCTGAAAGCTCTTGCTGCTCTTCACGGTGCCTTGGCGCCCTATCTACAGGCACAACAGCAGTGGGGATCTGGGCTTTCCCAGAGACGCAACATCTCATGGCGCTCGGCCGCGGCAGAGCCTCTTGCGAAAAGGCAAACGTGCGGCTCTTCTCCCACAAGGAAGGGCCCAGCCCTGAAAGCTCTTGCTGCTTTTCACGGTGCCTTGGCGCCCTATCTACAGGCACAAGAGCAGTGGGGATCTGTGCTTTCCCAGAGACGCAACATCTCGTGGCGCTCGGCCGCGGCAGAGCCTCTTGCCGAAAAGGCAAATGTCCGGCTCCTTCTCCACAAGGAAGGGCCCAGCCCTGAAAGCTCTTGCTGCTCTTCACGGTGCCTTGGCGCCCTATCTACAGGCACAACAGCAGTGGGGATCTGGGCTTTCCCAGAGACGCAACATCTCATGGCGCTCGGCCGCGGCAGAGCCTCTTGCCGAAAAGGCAAACGTCCGGCTCCTTCTCCCACAAGGAAGGGCCCAGCCCTGAAAGCTCTTGCTGCTTTTCACGGTGCCTTGGCGCCCTATCTACAGGCACAACAGCAGTGGGGATCTGTGCTTTCCCAGAGACGCAACATCTCGTGGCGCTCGGCCGCGGCAGAGCCTCTTGCCGAAAAGGCAAATGTCCGGCTCCTTCTCCCACAAGGAAGGGCCCAGCCCTGAAAGCTGTTGCTGCTCTTCACGGTGCCTTGGCGCCCTATCTACAGGCACAACAGCAGTGGGGATCTGTGCTTTCCCAGAGACGCAACATCTCGTGGCGCTCGGCCGCGCAGAGCCTCTTGCCGAAAAGGCAAACGTCCGGCTCCTTCTCCCACAAGGAAGGGCCCAGCCCTGAAAGCTCTTGCTGCTCTTCACGGTGCCTTGGTGCCCTATCTACAGGCACAACAGCAGTGGGGATCTGTGCTTTCCCAGAGACGCAACATCTCGTGGCGCTCGGCCGCGGCAGAGCCTCTTGCCGAAAAGGCAAACGTCCGGCTCCTTCTCCCACAAGGAAGGGCCCAGCCCTGAAAGCTCTTGCTGCTCTTCACGGTGCCTTGGTGCCCTATCTACAGGCACAACAGCAGTGGGGATCTGTGCTTTCCCAGAGACGCAACATCTCGTGGCGCTCGGCCGCGGCAGAGCCTCTTGCCGAAAAGGCAAACGTCCGGCTCCTTCTCCCACAAGGAAGTGCCCAGCCCTGAAAGCTGTTGCTGCTCTTCACGGTGCCTTGGTGCCCTATCTACAGGCACAACAGCAGTGGGGATCTGTGCTTTCCCAGAGACGCAACATCTCGTGGTGCTCGGCCGCGGCAGAGCCTCTTGCCGAAAAGGCAACGTCCGGCTCCTTCTCCCACAAGGAAGTGCCCAGCCCTGAAAGCTCTTGCTGCTCTTCACGGTGCCTTGGCGCCCTATCTACAGGCACAACAGCAGTGGGATCTGGGCTTTCCCAGAGACGCAACATCTCATGGCGCTCGGCCGCGGCAGAGCCTCTTGCCGAAAAGGCAAACGTCCGTCTCCTTCTCCCACAAGGAAGGGCCCAGCCCTGAAAGCTCTTGCTGCTTTTCACGGTGCCTTGGCGCCCTATCTACAGGCACAAGAGCAGTGGGGATCTGGGCTTTCCCAGAGACGCAACATCTCGTGGCGCTCGGCCGCGGCAGAGCCTCTTGCCGAAAAGGCAAATGTCCGGCTCCTTCTCCCACAAGGAAGGGCCCAGCCCTGAAAGCTCTTGCTGCTCTTCACGGTGCCTTGGCGCCCTATCTACAGGCACAACAGCAGTGGGGATCTGTGCTTTCCCAGAGACGCAACATCTCGTGGCGCTCGGCCGCGGCAGAGCCTCTTGCCGAAAAGGCAAACGTCCGGCTCCTTCTCCCACAAGAAGGGCCAGCCCTGAAAGCTCTTGCTGCTCTTCACGGTGCCTTGGTGCCCTATCTACAGGCACAACCTCAGTGGGGATCTGTGCTTTCCCAGAGACGCACATCTCGTGGCGCTCGGCCCGCGGCAGAGCCTCTTGCCGAAAAGGCAAACGTCCGGCTCCTTCTCCCACAAGGAAGGGCCCAGCCCTGAAAGCTCTTGCTGCTCTTCACGGTGCCTTGGTGCCCTATCTACAGGCACAACAGCAGTGGGGATCTGTGCTTTCCCAGAGACGCAACATCTCGTGGCGCTCGGCCGCGGCAGAGCCTCTTGCCGAAAAGGCAAACGTCCGGCTCCTTCTCCCACAAGGAAGTGCCCAGCCCTGAAAGCTCTTGCTGCTCTTCATGGTGCCTTGGCGCCCTATCTACAGGCACAACAGCAGTGGGGATCTGTGCTTTCCCAGAGACGCAACATCTCGTGGTGCTCGGCCGCGGCAGAGCCTCTTGCCGAAAAGGCAAACGTCCGGCTCCTTCTCCCACAAGAAGGGCCCAGCCCTGAAAGCTCTTGCTGCTCTTCACGGTGCCTTGGCGCCCTATCGACAGGCACAAGAGCAGTGGGGATCTGTGCTTTCCCAGAGACGCAACATCTCATGGCGCTCGGCCGTGGCAGAGCCTCTTGCCGAAAAGGCAAACGTCCGGCTCCTTCTCCCACAAGGAAGGGCCCAGCCCTGAAAGCTCTTGCTGCTCTTCACGGTGCTTGGCGCCCTATCTACAGGCACAACAGCAGTGGGGATCTGTGCTTTCCCAGAGACGCAACATCTCGTGGCGCTCGGCCGCGCAGAGCCTCTTGCCGAAAAGGCAAATGTCCGGCTCCTTCTCCCACAAGGAAGGGCCCAGCCCTGAAAGCTCTTGCTGCTCTTCACGGTGCCATGGGCGCCCTATCTACAGGCACAACAGCAGTGGGGATCTGGGCTTTCCCAGAGACGCAACATCTCATGGCGCTCGGCCGTGGCAGAGCCTCTTGCCGAAAAGGCAAACGTCCGGCTCCTTCTCCACAAGGAAGGGCCCAGCCCTGAAAGCTCTTGCTGCTTTTCACGGTGCCTTGGCGCCCTATCTACAGGCACAACAGCAGTGGGGATCTGTGCTTTCCCAGAGACGCAACATCTCGTGGCGCTCGGCCGCGGCAGAGCCTCTTGCCGAAAAGGCAAACGTCCGGCTCCTTCTCCCACAAGGAAGGGCCCAGCCCTGAAAGCTGTTGCTGCTCTTCACGGTGCCTTGGCGCCCTATCTACAGGCACAACAGCAGTGGGGATCTGGGCTTTCCCAGAGACGCAACATCTCGTGGCGCTCGGCCGCGGCAGAGCCTCTTGCCGAAAGGCAAACGTCCGGCTCCTTCTCCCACAAGGAAGGGCCCAGCCCTGAAAGCTCTTGCTGCTCTTCACGGTGCCTTGGTGCCCTATCTACAGGCTACAACAGCAGTGGGGATCTGTGGCTTTCCCAGAGACGCAACATCTCGTGGCGCTCGGCCGCGGCAGAGCCTCTTGCCGAAAAGGCAAACGTCCGGCTCCTTCTCCCACAAGGAAGGGCCCAGCCCTGAAAGCTCTTGCTGCTCTTCACGGTGCCTTGGTGCCCTATCTACAGGCACAACAGCAGTGGGATCTGTGCTTTCCCAGAGACGCAACATCTCGTGGCGCTCGGCCGCGGCAGAGCCTCTTGCCGAAAAGGCAAACGTCCGGCTCCTTCTCCCACAAGGAAGTGCCCAGCCCTGAAAGCTGTTGCTGCTCTTCACGGTGCCTTGGTGCCCTATCTACAGGCACAACAGCAGTGGGGATCTGTGCTTTCCCAGAGACGCAACATCTCGTGGTGCTCGGCCGCGGCAGAGCCTCTTGCCGAAAAGGCAAACGTCCGGCTCCTTCTCCCACAAGGAAGTGCCCAGCCCTGAAAGCTCTTGCTGCTCTTCACGGTGCCTTGGCGCCCTATCGACAGGCACAAGAGCAGTGGGGATCTGTGCTTCCCAGAGACGCAACATCTCATGGCGCTCGGCCGTGGCAGAGCCTCTTGCCGAAAGGCAAACGTCCGGCTCCTTCTCCCACAAGGAAGGGCCCAGCCCTGAAAGCTCTTGCTGCTCTTCACGGTGCCTTGGCGCCCTATCTACAGGCACAACAGCAGTGGGGATCTGGGCTTTCCCAGAGACGCAACATCTCGTGGCGCTCGGCCGCGGCAGAGCCTCTTGCCGAACAGGCAAACGTCCGGCTCCTTCTCCCACAAGGAAGGGCCCAGCCCTGAAAGCTGTTGCTGCTCTTCACGGTGCCTTGGCGCCCTATCTACAGGCACAACAGCAGTGGGGATCTGTGCTTTCCCAGAGACGCAACATCTCGTGGCGCTCGGCCGCGGCAGAGCCTCTTGCCGAAAAGGCAAACGTCCGGCTCCTTCTCCCACAAGGAAGGGCCCAGCCCTGAAAGCTGTTGCTGCTCTTCACGGTGCCTTGGCGCCCTATGTACAGGCACAACAGCAGTGGGGATCTGTGCTTTCCCAGAGACGCAACATCTCGTGGCGCTCGGCCGCGGCAGAGCCTCTTGCCGAAAAGGCAACGTCCGGCTCCTTCTCCCACAAGGAAGTGCCCAGCCCTGAAAGCTCTTGCTGCTCTTCATGGTGCCTTGGCGCCCTATCTACAGGCACAACAGCAGTGGGGATCTGTGCTTTCCCAGAGACGCAACATCTCGTGGTGCTCGGCCGCGGCAGAGCCTCTTGCCGAAAAGGCAAACGTCATGCTCCTTCTCCCACAAGGAAGTGCCCAGCCCTGAAAGCTCTTGCTGCTCTTCACGGTGCCTTGGCGCCCTATCGACAGGCACAAGAGCAGTGGGGATCTGTGCTTCCCAGAGACGCAACATCTCATGGCGCTCGGCCGTGGCAGAGCCTCTTGCCGAAAAGGCAAACGTCCGGCTCCTTCTCCCACAAGGAAGGGCCCAGCCCTGAAAGCTCTTGCTGCTCTTCACGGTGCCTTGGCGCCCTATCTACAGGCACAACAGCAGTGGGGATCTGTGCTTTCCCAGAGACGCAACATCTCATGGCGCTCGGCCGCGGCAGAGCCTCTTGCCGAAAAGGCAAACGTCCGGCTCCTTCTCCCACAAGGAAGGGCCCAGCCCTGAAAGCTCTTGCTGCTCTTCACGGTGCCTTGGCGCCCTATCTACAGGCACAACTGCAGTGGGGATCTGTGCCTTTCCAGAGACGCAACAGCTCATGGCGCTCGGCCGCGGCAGAGCCTCTTGCCGAACAGGCAAACGTCCGGCTCCTTCTCCCACAAGGAAGGGCCCAGCCCTGAAAGCTCTTGCTGCTCTTCACGGTGCCTTGGCGCCCTATCTACAGGCACAAACAGCAGTGGGGATCTGTGCTTTCCCAGACACGCAACATCTCGTGGCGCTCGGCCGCGGCAGAGCCTCTTGCCGAAAAGGCAAACGTCCGGCTCCTTCTCCACAAGGAAGGGCCCAGCCCTGAAAGCTCTTGCTGCTCTTCACGGTGCCTTGGCGCCCTATCTACAGGCACAACAGCAGTGGGGATCTGTGCTTTCCCAGAGACGCAACATCTCGTGGCGCTCGGCCGCGGCAGAGCCTCTTGCCGAAAAGGCAAACGTCCAGCTCCTTCTCCCACAAGGAAGGGCCCAGCCCTGAAAGCTCTTGCTGCTCTTCACGGTGCCTTGGCGCCCTATCTACAGGCACAACAGCAGTGGGGATCTGGGCTTTCCCAGAGGACGCAACATCTCGTGGCGCTCGGCCGCGGCAGAGCCTCTTGCCGAAAAGGCAAACATCCGGCTCCTTCTCCACAAGGAAGGGCCCAGCCCTGAAAGCTCTTGCTGCTCTTCACGGTGCCTTGGCGCCCTATCGACAGGCACAACAGCAGTGGAGATCTGGGCTTTCCCAGAGACGCAACATCTCGTGGCGCTGGGCCGCGGCAGAGCCTCTTGCCGAAAAGGCAAACGTGCGGCTCCTTCTCCCACAAGGAAGGGCCCAGCCCTGAAAGCTCTTGCTGCTCTTCATGGTGCCTTGGCGCCCTATCTACAGGCACAACAGCAGTGGGGATCTGTGCTTTCCCAGAGACGCAACATCTCGTGGCGCTCGGCCGCAGCAGAGCCTCTTGCCGAAAAGACAAACGTCCGGCTCCTTCTCCCACAAGGAAGGGCCCAGCCCTGAAAGCTCTTGCTGCTCTTCACGGTGCCTTGGTGCCCTATCTACAGGCACAACAGCAGTGGGGATCTGTGCTTTCCCAGAGACGCAACATCTCGTGGCGCTCTTCCGCGGCAGAGCCTCTTGCCGAAAAGGCAAACGTCCGGCTCCTTCTCCCACAAGGAAGTGCCCAGCCCTGAAAGCTCTTGCTGCTCTTCATGGTGCCTTGGCGCCCTATGTACAGGCACAACAGCAGTGGGGATCTGTGCTTTCCCAGAGACGCAACATCTCGTGGCGCTCGGCCGCGGCAGAGCCTCTTGCCGAAAAGGCAAACGTCCGGCTCCTTCTCCCACAAGGAAGGGCCCAGCCCTGAAAGCTCTTGCTGCTCTTCACGGTGCCTTGGCGCCCTATCTACAGGCACAACAGCAGTGGGGATCTGTGCTTTCCCAGAGACGCAACATCTCGTGGCGCTCGGCCGCGGCAGAGCCTCTTGCCGAAAAGGCAAACGTCCGGCTCCTTCTCCCACAAGGAAGGGCCCAGCCCTGAAAGCTCTTGCTGCTCTTCACGGTGCCTTGGCGCCCTATCTACAGGCACAACAGCAGTGGGGATCTGTGCTTTCCCAGAGACGCAACATCTCGTGGCGCTCGGCCGCGGCAGAGCCTCTTGCCGAAAAGGCAAACGTCCGGCTCCTTCTCCCACAAGGAAGGGCCCAGCCCTGAAAGCTCTTGCTGCTCTTCACGGTGCCTTGGCGCCCTATCTACAGGCACAACAGCAGTGGGGATCTGGGCTTTCCCAGAGACGCAACATCTCGTGGCGCTCGGCCGCGGCAGAGCCTCTTGCCGAAAAGGCAAACGTCCGGCTCCTTCTCCCACAAGGAAGGGCCCAGCCCTGAAAGCTCTTGCTGCTCTTCACGGTGCCTTGGCGCCCTATCGACAGGCACAACAGCAGTGGAGATCTGGGCTTTCCCAGAGACGCAACATCTCGTGGCGCTGGGCCGCGGCAGAGCCACTTGCCGAAAAGGCAAACGTCCGGCTCCTTCTCCCACAAGGAAGGGCCCAGCCCTGAAAGCTCTTGCTGCTCTTCATGGTGCCTTGGCGCCCTATCTACAGGCACAACAGCAGTGGGGATCTGTGCTTTCCCAGAGACGCAACATCTCGTGGCGCTCGGCCGCAGCAGAGCCTCTTGCCGAAAAGGCAAACGTCCGGCTCCTTCTCCCACAAGGAAGGGCCCAGCCCTGAAAGCTCTTGCTGCTCTTCACGGTGCCTTGGTGCCCTATCTACAGGCACAACAGCAGTGGGGATCTGTGCTTTCCCAGAGACGCAACATCTCGTGGCGCTCTTCCGCGGCAGAGCCTCTTGCCGAAAAGGCAAACGTCCGGCTCCTTCTCCCACAAGGAAGTGCCCAGCCCTGAAAGCTCTTGCTGCTCTTCATGGTGCCTTGGCGCCCTATGTACAGGCACAACAGCAGTGGGGATCTGTGCTTTCCCAGAGACGCAACATCTCGTGGCGCTCGGCCGCGGCAGAGCCTCTTGCCGAAAAGGCAAACGTCCGGCTCCTTCTCCCACAAGGAAGGGCCCAGCCCTGAAAGCTCTTGCTGCTCTTCACGGTGCCTTGGCGCCCTATCTACAGGCACAACAGCAGTGGGGATCTGTGCTTTCCCAGAGACGCAACATCTCGTGGTGCTCGGCCGCGGCAGAGCCTCTTGCCGAAAAGGCAAACGTCCGGCTCCTTCTCCCACAAGGAAGTGCCCAGCCCTGAAAGCTCTTGCTGCTCTTCATGGTGCCTTGGCGCCCTATCGACAGGCACAACAGCAGTGGGGATCTGTGCTTTCCCAGAGACGCAACATCTCATGGCGCTCGGCCGTGGTAGAGCCTCTTGCCGAAAAGGCAAACGTCCGGCTCCTTCTCCCACAAGGAAGGGCCCAGCCCTGAAAGCTCTTGCTGCTCTTCACGGTGCCTTGGCGCCCTATCTACAGGCACAACAGCAGTGGGGATCTGGGCTTTCCCAGAGACGCAACATCTCCTGGCGCTCGGACCGCGGCAGAGCCTCTTGCCGAAAAGGCAAATGTCCGGCTCCTTCTCCCACAAGGAAGGGCCCAGCCCTGAAAGCTGTTGCTGCTCTCACGGTGCCTTGGCGCCCTATCTACAGGCACAACAGCAGTGGGGATCTGTGCTTTCCCAGAGACGCAACATCTCGTGGCGCTCGGCCGCGGCAGAGCCTCTTGCCGAAAAGGCAAACGTCCGGCTCCTTCTCCCACAAGGAAGGGCCCAGCCCTGAAAGCTCTTGCTGCTCTTCACGGTGCCTTGGCGCCCTATCTACAGGCACAACAGCAGTGGGGATCTGTGCTTTCCCAGAGACGCAACATCTCGTGGCGCTCGGCCGCAGCAGAGCCTCTTGCCGAAAAGGCAAACGTCCGGCTCCTTCTCCCACAAGGAAGGGCCCAGCCCTGAAAGCTCTTGCTGCTCTTCATGGTGCCTTGGCGCCCTATCTACAGGCACAACAGCAGTGGGGATCTGTGCTTTCCCAGAGACGCAACAGCTCATGGCGCTCGGCCGCGGCAGAGCCTCTTGCCGAACAGGCAAACGTCCGGCTCCTTCTCCCACAAGGAAGGGCCCAGCCCTGAAAGCTCTTGCTGCTCTTCACGGTGCCTTGGCGCCCTATCTACAGGCACAACAGCAGTGGGGATCTGTGCTTTCCCAGACACGCAACATCTCGTGGCGCTCGGCCGCGGCAGAGCCTCTTGCCGAAAAGGCAAACGTCCGGCTCCTTCTCCCACAAGGAAGGGCCCAGCCCTGAAAGCTCTTGCTGCTCTTCACGGTGCCTTGGCGCCCTATCTACAGGCACAACAGCAGTGGGGATCTGTGCTTTCCCAGAGACGCAACATCTCGTGGCGCTCGGCCGCGGCAGAGCCTCTTGCCGAAAAGGCAAACGTCCAGCTCCTTCTCCCACAAGGAAGGGCCCAGCCCTGAAAGCTCTTGCTGCTCTTCACGGTGCCTTGGCGCCCTATCTACAGGCACAACAGCAGTGGGGATCTGGGCTTTCCCAGAGACGCAACATCTCGTGGCGCTCGGCCGCGGCAGAGCCTCTTGCCGAAAAGGCAAACATCCGGCTCCTTCTCCCACAAGGAAGGGCCCAGCCCTGAAAGCTCTTGCTGCTCTTCACGGTGCCTTGGCGCCCTATCGACAGGCACAACAGCAGTGGAGATCTGGGCTTCCCAGAGACGCAACATCTCGTGGCGCTGGGCCGCGGCAGAGCCTCTTGCCGAAAAGGCAAACGTGCGGCTCCTTCTCCCACAAGGAAGGGCCCAGCCCTGAAAGCTCTTGCTGCTCTTCATGGTGCCTTGGCGCCCTATCTACAGGCACAACAGCAGTGGGGATCTGTGCTTTCCCAGAGACGCAACATCTCGTGGCGCTCGGCCGCAGCAGAGCCTCTTGCCGAAAAGACAAACGTCCGGCTCCTTCTCCCACAAGGAAGGGCCCAGCCCTGAAAGCTCTTGCTGCTCTTCACGGTGCCTTGGTGCCCTATCTACAGGCACAACAGCAGTGGGGATCTGTGCTTTCCCAGAGACGCAACATCTCGTGGCGCTCTTCCGCGGCAGAGCCTCTTGCCGAAAAGGCAAACGTCCGGCTCCTTCTCCCACAAGGAAGTGCCCAGCCCTGAAAGCTCTTGCTGCTCTTCATGGTGCCTTGGCGCCCTATGTACAGGCACAACAGCAGTGGGGATCTGTGCTTTCCCAGAGACGCAACATCTCGTGGCGCTCGGCCGCGGCAGAGCCTCTTGCCGAAAAGGCAAACGTCCGGCTCCTTCTCCCACAAGGAAGGGCCCAGCCCTGAAAGCTCTTGCTGCTCTTCACGGTGCCTTGGCGCCCTATCTACAGGCACAACAGCAGTGGGGATCTGTGCTTTCCCAGAGACGCAACATCTCGTGGCGCTCGGCCGCGGCAGAGCCTCTTGCCGAAAAGGCAAACGTCCGGCTCCTTCTCCCACAAGGAAGGGCCCAGCCCTGAAAGCTCTTGCTGCTCTTCACGGTGCCTTGGCGCCCTATCTACAGGCACAACAGCAGTGGGGATCTGTGCTTTCCCAGAGACGCAACATCTCGTGGCGCTCGGCCGCGGCAGAGCCTCTTGCCGAAAAGGCAAACGTCCGGCTCCTTCTCCCACAAGGAAGGGCCCAGCCCTGAAAGCTCTTGCTGCTCTTCACGGTGCCTTGGCGCCCTATCTACAGGCACAACAGCAGTGGGGATCTGGGCTTTCCCAGAGACGCAACATCTCGTGGCGCTCGGCCGCGGCAGAGCCTCTTGCCGAAAAGGCAAACGTCCGGCTCCTTCTCCCACAAGGAAGGGCCCAGCCCTGAAAGCTCTTGCTGCTCTTCACGGTGCCTTGGCGCCCTATCGACAGGCACAACAGCAGTGGAGATCTGGGCTTTCCCAGAGACGCAACATCTCGTGGCGCTGGGCCGCGGCAGAGCCACTTGCCGAAAAGGCAAACGTCCGGCTCCTTCTCCCACAAGGAAGGGCCCAGCCCTGAAAGCTCTTGCTGCTCTTCATGGTGCCTTGGCGCCCTATCTACAGGCACAACAGCAGTGGGGATCTGTGCTTTCCCAGAGACGCAACATCTCGTGGCGCTCGGCCGCAGCAGAGCCTCTTGCCGAAAAGGCAAACGTCCGGCTCCTTCTCCCACAAGGAAGGGCCCAGCCCTGAAAGCTCTTGCTGCTCTTCACGGTGCCTTGGTGCCCTATCTACAGGCACAACAGCAGTGGGGATCTGTGCTTTCCCAGAGACGCAACATCTCGTGGCGCTCTTCCGCGGCAGAGCCTCTTGCCGAAAAGGCAAACGTCCGGCTCCTTCTCCCACAAGGAAGTGCCCAGCCCTGAAAGCTCTTGCTGCTCTTCATGGTGCCTTGGCGCCCTATGTACAGGCACAACAGCAGTGGGGATCTGTGCTTTCCCAGAGACGCAACATCTCGTGGCGCTCGGCCGCGGCAGAGCCTCTTGCCGAAAAGGCAAACGTCCGGCTCCTTCTCCCACAAGGAAGGGCCCAGCCCTGAAAGCTCTTGCTGCTCTTCACGGTGCCTTGGCGCCCTATCTACAGGCACAACAGCAGTGGGGATCTGTGCTTTCCCAGAGACGCAACATCTCGTGGTGCTCGGCCGCGGCAGAGCCTCTTGCCGAAAAGGCAAACGTCCGGCTCCTTCTCCCACAAGGAAGTGCCCAGCCCTGAAAGCTCTTGCTGCTCTTCATGGTGCCTTGGCGCCCTATCGACAGGCACAACAGCAGTGGGGATCTGTGCTTTCCCAGAGACGCAACATCTCATGGCGCTCGGCCGTGGTAGAGCCTCTTGCCGAAAAGGCAAACGTCCGGCTCCTTCTCCCACAAGGAAGGGCCCAGCCCTGAAAGCTCTTGCTGCTCTTCACGGTGCCTTGGCGCCCTATCTACAGGCACAACAGCAGTGGGGATCTGGGCTTTCCCAGAGACGCAACATCTCCTGGCGCTCGGCCGCGGCAGAGCCTCTTGCCGAAAAGGCAAATGTCCGGCTCCTTCTCCCACAAGGAAGGGCCCAGCCCTGAAAGCTGTTGCTGCTCTTCACGGTGCCTTGGCGCCCTATCTACAGGCACAACAGCAGTGGGGATCTGTGCTTTCCCAGAGACGCAACATCTCGTGGCGCTCGGCCGCGGCAGAGCCTCTTGCCGAAAAGGCAAACGTCCGGCTCCTTCTCCCACAAGGAAGGGCCCAGCCCTGAAAGCTCTTGCTGCT
This sequence comes from Harpia harpyja, assembly GCF_026419915.1. Lineage (NCBI taxonomy): Eukaryota > Metazoa > Chordata > Aves > Accipitriformes > Accipitridae > Harpia > Harpia harpyja. The sequence continues at coordinate 148,007 of NW_026293160.1, read as the reverse complement.
CTTCACGGTGCCTTGGCGCCCTATCTACAGGCACAACAGCAGTGGGGATCTGTGCTTTCCCAGAGACGCAACATCTCGTGGCGCTCGGCCGCGGCAGAGCCTCTTGCCGAAAAGGCACACGTCCGGCTCCTTCTCCCACAAGGAAGGGCCCAGCCCTGAAAGCTCTTGCTGCTCTTCATGGTGCCTTGGCACCCTATCTACATGCACAACAGCAGTGGGGATCTGTGCTTTCCCAGAGACGCAACATCTCGTGGCGCTCGGCCGCGGCAGAGCCTCTTGCCGAAAAGGCAAACGTCCGGCTCCTTCTCCCACAAGGAAGGGCCCAGCCCTGAAAGCTCTTGCTGCTCTTCACGGTGCCTTGGCGCCCTATCTACAGGCACAACAGCAGTGGGGATCTGTGCTTTCCCAGAGACGCAACACCTCGTGGCGCTCGGCCGCGGCAGAGCCTCTTGCCGAAAAGGCAAACGTCCGGCTCCTTCTCCCACAAGGAAGTGCCCAGCCCTGAAAGCTCTTGCTGCTCTTCATGGTGCCTTGGCGCCCTATCTACAGGCACAACAGCAGTGGGGATCTGTGCTTTCCCAGAGACGCAACATCTCGTGGCGCTCGGCCGCGGCAGAGCCTCTTGCCGAAAAGGCAAACGTCCGTCTCCTTCTCCCACAAGGAAGGGCCCAGCCCTGAAAGCTCTTGCTGCTTTTCACGGTGCCTTGGCGCCCTATCTACAGGCACAAGAGCAGTGGGGATCTGGGCTTTCCCAGAGACGCAACATCTCGTGGCGCTCGGCCGCGGCAGAGCCTCTTGCCGAAAAGGCAAATGTCCGGCTCCTTCTCCCACAAGGAAGGGCCCAGCCCTGAAAGCTCTTGCTGCTCTTCACGGTGCCTTGGCGCCCTATCTACAGGCACAACAGCAGTGGGGATCTGTGCTTTCCCAGAGACGCAACATCTCGTGGCGCTCGGCCGCGGCAGAGCCTCTTGCCGAAAAGGCAAACGTCCGGCTCCTTCTCCCACAAGGAAGGGCCCAGCCCTGAAAGCTCTTGCTGCTCTTCACGGTGCCTTGGTGCCCTATCTACAGGCACAACCTCAGTGGGGATCTGTGCTTTCCCAGAGACGCAACATCTCGTGGCGCTCGGCCGCGGCAGAGCCTCTTGCCGAAAAGGCAAACGTCCGGCTCCTTCTCCCACAAGGAAGGGCCCAGCCCTGAAAGCTCTTGCTGCTCTTCACGGTGCCTTGGTGCCCTATCTACAGGCACAACAGCAGTGGGGATCTGTGCTTTCCCAGAGACGCAACATCTCGTGGCGCTCGGCCGCGGCAGAGCCTCTTGCCGAAAAGGCAAACGTCCGGCTCCTTCTCCCACAAGGAAGTGCCCAGCCCTGAAAGCTCTTGCTGCTCTTCATGGTGCCTTGGCGCCCTATCTACAGGCACAACAGCAGTGGGGATCTGTGCTTTCCCAGAGACGCAACATCTCGTGGTGCTCGGCCGCGGCAGAGCCTCTTGCCGAAAAGGCAAACGTCCGGCTCCTTCTCCCACAAGGAAGGGCCCAGCCCTGAAAGCTCTTGCTGCTCTTCACGGTGCCTTGGCGCCCTATCGACAGGCACAAGAGCAGTGGGGATCTGTGCTTTCCCAGAGACGCAACATCTCATGGCGCTCGGCCGCGGCAGAGCCTCTTGCCGAAAAGGCAAACGTCCGGCTCCTTCTCCCACAAGGAAGGGCCCAGCCCTGAAAGCTCTTGCTGCTCTTCACGGTGCCTTGGCGCCCTATCTACAGGCACAAGAGCAGTGGGGATCTGTGCTTTCCCAGAGACGCAACATCTCGTGGCGCTCGGCCGCGGCAGAGCCTCTTGCCGAAAAGGCAAATGTCCGGCTCCTTCTCCCACAAGGAAGGGCCCAGCCCTGAAAGCTCTTGCTGCTCTTCACGGTGCCTTGGCGCCCTATCTACAGGCACAACAGCAGTGGGGATCTGGGCTTTCCCAGAGACGCAACATCTCATGGCGCTCGGCCGTGGCAGAGCCTCTTGCCGAAAAGGCAAACGTCCGGCTCCTTCTCCCACAAGGAAGGGCCCAGCCCTGAAAGCTCTTGCTGCTTTTCACGGTGCCTTGGCGCCCTATCTACAGGCACAACAGCAGTGGGGATCTGTGCTTTCCCAGAGACGCAACATCTCGTGGCGCTCGGCCGCGGCAGAGCCTCTTGCCGAAAAGGCAAACGTCCGGCTCCTTCTCCCACAAGGAAGGGCCCAGCCCTGAAAGCTGTTGCTGCTCTTCACGGTGCCTTGGCGCCCTATCTACAGGCACAACAGCAGTGGGGATCTGGGCTTTCCCAGAGACGCAACATCTCGTGGCGCTCGGCCGCGGCAGAGCCTCTTGCCGAAAAGGCAAACGTCCGGCTCCTTCTCCCACAAGGAAGGGCCCAGCCCTGAAAGCTCTTGCTGCTCTTCACGGTGCCTTGGTGCCCTATCTACAGGCACAACAGCAGTGGGGATCTGTGCTTTCCCAGAGACGCAACATCTCGTGGCGCTCGGCCGCGGCAGAGCCTCTTGCCGAAAAGGCAAACGTCCGGCTCCTTCTCCCACAAGGAAGGGCCCAGCCCTGAAAGCTCTTGCTGCTCTTCACGGTGCCTTGGTGCCCTATCTACAGGCACAACAGCAGTGGGGATCTGTGCTTTCCCAGAGACGCAACATCTCGTGGCGCTCGGCCGCGGCAGAGCCTCTTGCCGAAAAGGCAAACGTCCGGCTCCTTCTCCCACAAGGAAGTGCCCAGCCCTGAAAGCTGTTGCTGCTCTTCACGGTGCCTTGGTGCCCTATCTACAGGCACAACAGCAGTGGGGATCTGTGCTTTCCCAGAGACGCAACATCTCGTGGTGCTCGGCCGCGGCAGAGCCTCTTGCCGAAAAGGCAAACGTCCGGCTCCTTCTCCCACAAGGAAGTGCCCAGCCCTGAAAGCTCTTGCTGCTCTTCACGGTGCCTTGGCGCCCTATCGACAGGCACAAGAGCAGTGGGGATCTGTGCTTTCCCAGAGACGCAACATCTCATGGCGCTCGGCCGTGGCAGAGCCTCTTGCCGAAAAGGCAAACGTCCGGCTCCTTCTCCCACAAGGAAGGGCCCAGCCCTGAAAGCTCTTGCTGCTCTTCACGGTGCCTTGGCGCCCTATCTACAGGCACAACAGCAGTGGGGATCTGGGCTTTCCCAGAGACGCAACATCTCGTGGCGCTCGGCCGCGGCAGAGCCTCTTGCCGAACAGGCAAACGTCCGGCTCCTTCTCCCACAAGGAAGGGCCCAGCCCTGAAAGCTGTTGCTGCTCTTCACGGTGCCTTGGCGCCCTATCTACAGGCACAACAGCAGTGGGGATCTGTGCTTTCCCAGAGACGCAACATCTCGTGGCGCTCGGCCGCGGCAGAGCCTCTTGCCGAAAAGGCAAACGTCCGGCTCCTTCTCCCACAAGGAAGGGCCCAGCCCTGAAAGCTGTTGCTGCTCTTCACGGTGCCTTGGCGCCCTATGTACAGGCACAACAGCAGTGGGGATCTGTGCTTTCCCAGAGACGCAACATCTCGTGGCGCTCGGCCGCGGCAGAGCCTCTTGCCGAAAAGGCAAACGTCCGGCTCCTTCTCCCACAAGGAAGTGCCCAGCCCTGAAAGCTCTTGCTGCTCTTCATGGTGCCTTGGCGCCCTATCTACAGGCACAACAGCAGTGGGGATCTGTGCTTTCCCAGAGACGCAACATCTCGTGGTGCTCGGCCGCGGCAGAGCCTCTTGCCGAAAAGGCAAACGTCATGCTCCTTCTCCCACAAGGAAGTGCCCAGCCCTGAAAGCTCTTGCTGCTCTTCACGGTGCCTTGGCGCCCTATCGACAGGCACAAGAGCAGTGGGGATCTGTGCTTTCCCAGAGACGCAACATCTCATGGCGCTCGGCCGTGGCAGAGCCTCTTGCCGAAAAGGCAAACGTCCGGCTCCTTCTCCCACAAGGAAGGGCCCAGCCCTGAAAGCTCTTGCTGCTCTTCACGGTGCCTTGGCGCCCTATCTACAGGCACAACAGCAGTGGGGATCTGTGCTTTCCCAGAGACGCAACATCTCATGGCGCTCGGCCGCGGCAGAGCCTCTTGCCGAAAAGGCAAACGTCCGGCTCCTTCTCCCACAAGGAAGGGCCCAGCCCTGAAAGCTCTTGCTGCTTTTCACGGTGCCTTGGCGCCCTATCTACAGGCACAAGAGCAGTGGGGATCTGTGCTTTCCCAGAGACGCAACATCTCGTGGCGCTCGGCCGCGGCAGAGCCTCCTGCCGAAAAGGCAAATGTCCGGCTCCTTCTCCCACAAGGAAGGGCCCAGCCCTGAAAGCTCTTGCTGCTCTTCACGGTGCCTTGGCGCCCTATCTACAGGCACAACAGCAGTGGGGATCTGTGCTTTCCCAGAGACGCAACATCTCGTGGCGCTCGGCCGCGGCAGAGCCTCTTGCCGAAAAGGCAAACGTCCGGCTCCTTCTCCCACAGGGAAGGGCCCAGCCCTGAAAGCTCTTGCTGCTCTTCACGGTGCCTTGGTGCCCTATCTACAGGCACAACAGCAGTGGGGATCTGTGCTTTCCCAGAGACGCAACATCTCGTGGCGCTCGGCCGCGGCAGAGCCTCTTGCCGAAAAGGCAAACGTCCGGCTCCTTCTCCCACAAGGAAGTGCCCAGCCCTGAAAGCTGTTGCTGCTCTTCACGGTGCCTTGGTGCCCTATCTACAGGCACAACAGCAGTGGGGATCTGTGCTTTCCCAGAGACGCAACATCTCGTGGTGCTCGGCCGCGGCAGAGCCTCTTGCCGAAAAGGCAAACGTCCGGCTCCTTCTCCCACAAGGAAGTGCCCAGCCCTGAAAGCTCTTGCTGCTCTTCACGGTGCCTTGGCACCCTATCGACAGGCACAAGAGCAGTGGGGATCTGTGCTTTCCCAGAGACGCAACATCTCATGGCGCTCGGCCGTGGCAGAGCCTCTTGCCGAAAAGGCAAACGTCCGGCTCCTTCTCCCACAAGGAAGGGCCCAGCCCTGAAAGCTCTTGCTGCTCTTCACGGTGCCTTGGCGCCCTATCTACAGGCACAACAGCAGTGGGGAACTGGGCTTTCCCAGAGACGCAACATCTCATGGCGCTCGGCCGCGGCAGAGCCTCTTGCCGAAAAGGCAAACGTGCGGCTCCTTCTCCCACAAGGAAGGGCCCAGCCCTGAAAGCTCTTGCTGCTTTTCACGGTGCCTTGGCGCCCTATCTACAGGCACAAGAGCAGTGGGGATCTGTGCTTTCCCAGAGACGCAACATCTCGTGGCGCTCGGCCGCGGCAGAGCCTCTTGCCGAAAAGGCAAATGTCCGGCTCCTTCTCCCACAAGGAAGGGCCCAGCCCTGAAAGCTCTTGCTGCTCTTCACGGTGCCTTGGCGCCCTATCTACAGGCACAACAGCAGTGGGGATCTGTGCTTTCCCAGAGACGCAACATCTCGTGGCGCTCGGCCGCAGCAGAGCCTCTTGCCGAAAAGGCAAACGTCCGGCTCCTTCTCCCACAAGGAAGGGCCCAGCCCTGAAAGCTCTTGCTGCTCTTCATGGTGCCTTGGCGCCCTATCTACAGGCACAACAGCAGTGGGGATCTGTGCTTTCCCAGAGACGCAACAGCTCATGGCGCTCGGCCGCGGCAGAGCCTCTTGCCGAACAGGCAAACGTCCGGCTCCTTCTCCCACAAGGAAGGGCCCAGCCCTGAAAGCTCTTGCTGCTCTTCACGGTGCCTTGGCGCCCTATCTACAGGCACAACAGCAGTGGGGATCTGTGCTTTCCCAGACACGCAACATCTCGTGGCGCTCGGCCGCGGCAGAGCCTCTTGCCGAAAAGGCAAACGTCCGGCTCCTTCTCCCACAAGGAAGGGCCCAGCCCTGAAAGCTCTTGCTGCTCTTCACGGTGCCTTGGCGCCCTATCTACAGGCACAACAGCAGTGGGGATCTGTGCTTTCCCAGAGACGCAACATCTCGTGGCGCTCGGCCGCGGCAGAGCCTCTTGCCGAAAAGGCAAACGTCCAGCTCCTTCTCCCACAAGGAAGGGCCCAGCCCTGAAAGCTCTTGCTGCTCTTCACGGTGCCTTGGCGCCCTATCTACAGGCACAACAGCAGTGGGGATCTGGGCTTTCCCAGAGACGCAACATCTCGTGGCGCTCGGCCGCGGCAGAGCCTCTTGCCGAAAAGGCAAACATCCGGCTCCTTCTCCCACAAGGAAGGGCCCAGCCCTGAAAGCTCTTGCTGCTCTTCACGGTGCCTTGGCGCCCTATCGACAGGCACAACAGCAGTGGAGATCTGGGCTTTCCCAGAGACGCAACATCTCGTGGCGCTGGGCCGCGGCAGAGCCTCTTGCCGAAAAGGCAAACGTGCGGCTCCTTCTCCCACAAGGAAGGGCCCAGCCCTGAAAGCTCTTGCTGCTCTTCATGGTGCCTTGGCGCCCTATCTACAGGCACAACAGCAGTGGGGATCTGTGCTTTCCCAGAGACGCAACATCTCGTGGCGCTCGGCCGCAGCAGAGCCTCTTGCCGAAAAGACAAACGTCCGGCTCCTTCTCCCACAAGGAAGGGCCCAGCCCTGAAAGCTCTTGCTGCTCTTCACGGTGCCTTGGTGCCCTATCTACAGGCACAACAGCAGTGGGGATCTGTGCTTTCCCAGAGACGCAACATCTCGTGGCGCTCTTCCGCGGCAGAGCCTCTTGCCGAAAAGGCAAACGTCCGGCTCCTTCTCCCACAAGGAAGTGCCCAGCCCTGAAAGCTCTTGCTGCTCTTCATGGTGCCTTGGCGCCCTATGTACAGGCACAACAGCAGTGGGGATCTGTGCTTTCCCAGAGACGCAACATCTCGTGGCGCTCGGCCGCGGCAGAGCCTCTTGCCGAAAAGGCAAACGTCCGGCTCCTTCTCCCACAAGGAAGGGCCCAGCCCTGAAAGCTCTTGCTGCTCTTCACGGTGCCTTGGCGCCCTATCTACAGGCACAACAGCAGTGGGGATCTGTGCTTTCCCAGAGACGCAACATCTCGTGGCGCTCGGCCGCGGCAGAGCCTCTTGCCGAAAAGGCAAACGTCCGGCTCCTTCTCCCACAAGGAAGGGCCCAGCCCTGAAAGCTCTTGCTGCTCTTCACGGTGCCTTGGCGCCCTATCTACAGGCACAACAGCAGTGGGGATCTGTGCTTTCCCAGAGACGCAACATCTCGTGGCGCTCGGCCGCGGCAGAGCCTCTTGCCGAAAAGGCAAACGTCCGGCTCCTTCTCCCACAAGGAAGGGCCCAGCCCTGAAAGCTCTTGCTGCTCTTCACGGTGCCTTGGCGCCCTATCTACAGGCACAACAGCAGTGGGGATCTGGGCTTTCCCAGAGACGCAACATCTCGTGGCGCTCGGCCGCGGCAGAGCCTCTTGCCGAAAAGGCAAACGTCCGGCTCCTTCTCCCACAAGGAAGGGCCCAGCCCTGAAAGCTCTTGCTGCTCTTCACGGTGCCTTGGCGCCCTATCGACAGGCACAACAGCAGTGGAGATCTGGGCTTTCCCAGAGACGCAACATCTCGTGGCGCTGGGCCGCGGCAGAGCCACTTGCCGAAAAGGCAAACGTCCGGCTCCTTCTCCCACAAGGAAGGGCCCAGCCCTGAAAGCTCTTGCTGCTCTTCATGGTGCCTTGGCGCCCTATCTACAGGCACAACAGCAGTGGGGATCTGTGCTTTCCCAGAGACGCAACATCTCGTGGCGCTCGGCCGCAGCAGAGCCTCTTGCCGAAAAGGCAAACGTCCGGCTCCTTCTCCCACAAGGAAGGGCCCAGCCCTGAAAGCTCTTGCTGCTCTTCACGGTGCCTTGGTGCCCTATCTACAGGCACAACAGCAGTGGGGATCTGTGCTTTCCCAGAGACGCAACATCTCGTGGCGCTCTTCCGCGGCAGAGCCTCTTGCCGAAAAGGCAAACGTCCGGCTCCTTCTCCCACAAGGAAGTGCCCAGCCCTGAAAGCTCTTGCTGCTCTTCATGGTGCCTTGGCGCCCTATGTACAGGCACAACAGCAGTGGGGATCTGTGCTTTCCCAGAGACGCAACATCTCGTGGCGCTCGGCCGCGGCAGAGCCTCTTGCCGAAAAGGCAAACGTCCGGCTCCTTCTCCCACAAGGAAGGGCCCAGCCCTGAAAGCTCTTGCTGCTCTTCACGGTGCCTTGGCGCCCTATCTACAGGCACAACAGCAGTGGGGATCTGTGCTTTCCCAGAGACGCAACATCTCGTGGTGCTCGGCCGCGGCAGAGCCTCTTGCCGAAAAGGCAAACGTCCGGCTCCTTCTCCCACAAGGAAGTGCCCAGCCCTGAAAGCTCTTGCTGCTCTTCATGGTGCCTTGGCGCCCTATCGACAGGCACAACAGCAGTGGGGATCTGTGCTTTCCCAGAGACGCAACATCTCATGGCGCTCGGCCGTGGTAGAGCCTCTTGCCGAAAAGGCAAACGTCCGGCTCCTTCTCCCACAAGGAAGGGCCCAGCCCTGAAAGCTCTTGCTGCTCTTCACGGTGCCTTGGCGCCCTATCTACAGGCACAACAGCAGTGGGGATCTGGGCTTTCCCAGAGACGCAACATCTCCTGGCGCTCGGCCGCGGCAGAGCCTCTTGCCGAAAAGGCAAATGTCCGGCTCCTTCTCCCACAAGGAAGGGCCCAGCCCTGAAAGCTGTTGCTGCTCTTCACGGTGCCTTGGCGCCCTATCTACAGGCACAACAGCAGTGGGGATCTGTGCTTTCCCAGAGACGCAACATCTCGTGGCGCTCGGCCGCGGCAGAGCCTCTTGCCGAAAAGGCAAACGTCCGGCTCCTTCTCCCACAAGGAAGGGCCCAGCCCTGAAAGCTCTTGCTGCTCTTCACGGTGCCTTGGCGCCCTATCTACAGGCACAACAGCAGTGGGGATCTGTGCTTTCCCAGAGACGCAACATCTCGTGGCGCTCGGCCGCGGCAGAGCCTCTTGCCGAAAAGGCACACGTCCGGCTCCTTCTCCCACAAGGAAGGGCCCAGCCCTGAAAGCTCTTGCTGCTCTTCATGGTGCCTTGGCACCCTATCTACATGCACAACAGCAGTGGGGATCTGTGCTTTCCCAGAGACGCAACATCTCGTGGCGCTCGGCCGCGGCAGAGCCTCTTGCCGAAAAGGCAAACGTCCGGCTCCTTCTCCCACAAGGAAGGGCCCAGCCCTGAAAGCTCTTGCTGCTCTTCACGGTGCCTTGGCGCCCTATCTACAGGCACAACAGCAGTGGGGATCTGTGCTTTCCCAGAGACGCAACACCTCGTGGCGCTCGGCCGCGGCAGAGCCTCTTGCCGAAAAGGCAAACGTCCGGCTCCTTCTCCCACAAGGAAGTGCCCAGCCCTGAAAGCTCTTGCTGCTCTTCATGGTGCCTTGGCGCCCTATCTACAGGCACAACAGCAGTGGGGATCTGTGCTTTCCCAGAGACGCAACATCTCGTGGCGCTCGGCCGCGGCAGAGCCTCTTGCCGAAAAGGCAAACGTCCGGCTCCTTCTCCCACAAGGAAGGGCCCAGCCCTGAAAGCTCTTGCTGCTCTTCACGGTGCCTTGGCGCCCTATCTACAGGCACAAGAGCAGTGGGGATCTGTGCTTTCCCAGAGACGCAACATCTCGTGGCGCTCGGCCGCGGCAGAGCCTCTTGCCGAAAAGGCAAACGTCCGGCTCCTTCTCCCACAAGGAAGGGCCCAGCCCTGAAAGCTCCTGCTGCTCTTCACGGTGCCTTGGCGCCCTATCTACAGGCACAACAGCAGTGGGGATCTGTGCTTTCCCAGAGACGCAACATCTCGTTGCGCTTGGCCGCGGCATAGCCTCTTGCCGAAAAGGCAAACGTCCGGCTCCTTCTCCCACAAGGAAGGGCCCAGCCCTGAAAGCTCTTGCTGCTCTTCATGGTGCCTTGGCGCCCTATCTACAGGCACAACAGCAGTGGGGATCTGTGCTTTCCCAGAGACGCAACATCTCGTGGCGCTCGGCCGCAGCAGAGCCTCTTGCTGAAAAGGCAAACGTCCGGCTCCTTCTCCCACAAGGAAGGGCCCAGCCCTGAAAGCTCTTGCTGCTCTTCACGGTGCCTTGGTGCCCTATCTACAGGCACAACAGCAGTGGGGATCTGTGCTTTCCCAGAGACGCAACATCTCGTGGCGCTCGGCCGCGGCAGAGCCTCTTGCCGAAAAGGCAAACGTCCGGCTCCTTCTCCCACAAGGAAGTGCCCAGCCCTGAAAGCTCTTGCTGCTCTTCATGGTGCCTTGGCGCCCTATCGACAGGCACAACAGCAGTGGGGATCTGTGCTTTCCCAGAGACGCAACATCTCATGGCGCTCGGCCGTGGTAGAGCCTCTTGCCGAAAAGGCAAACGTCCGGCTCCTTCTCCCACAAGGAAGGGCCCAGCCCTGAAAGCTCTTGCTGCTCTTCACGGTGCCTTGGCGCCCTATCTACAGGCACAACAGCAGTGGGGATCTGGGCTTTCCCAGAGACGCAACATCTCATGGCGCTCGGCCGCGGCAGAGCCTCTTGCCGAAAAGGCAAATGTCCGGCTCCTTCTCCCACAAGGAAGGGCCCAGCCCTGAAAGCTCTTGCTGCTCTTCACGGTGCCTTGGCGCCCTATGTACAGGCACAACAGCAGTGGGGATCTGTGCTTTCCCAGAGACGCAACACCTCGTGGCGCTCGGCCGCGGCAGAGCCTCTTGCCGAAAAGGCAAACGTCCGGCTCCTTCTCCCACAAGGAAGTGCCCAGCCCTGAAAGCTCTTGCTGCTCTTCATGGTGCCTTGGCGCCCTATCTACATGCACAACAGCAGTGGGGATCTGTGCTTTCCCAGAGACGCAACATCTCGTGGCGCTCGGCCGCGGCAGAGCCTCTTGCCGAAAAGGCAAACGTCCGGCTCCTTCTCCCACAAGGAAGGGCCCAGCCCTGAAAGCTCTTGCTGCTCTTCACGGTGCCTTGGCGCCCTATCTACAGGCACAAGAGCAGTGGGGATCTGTGCTTTCCCAGAGACGCAACATCTCGTGGCGCTCGGCCGCGGCAGAGCCTCTTGCCGAAAAGGCAAACGTCCGGCTCCTTCTCCCACAAGGAAGGGCCCAGCCCTGAAAGCTCCTGCTGCTCTTCACGGTGCCTTGGCGCCCTATCTACAGGCACAACAGCAGTGGGGATCTGTGCTTTCCCAGAGACGCAACATCTCGTTGCGCTTGGCCGCGGCATAGCCTCTTGCCGAAAAGGCAAACGTCCGGCTCCTTCTCCCACAAGGAAGGGCCCAGCCCTGAAAGCTCTTGCTGCTCTTCACGGTGCCTTGGCGCCCTATCTACAGGCACAACAGCAGTGGGGATCTGTGCTTTCCCAGAGACGCAACATCTCGTGGTGCTCGGCCGCGGCAGAGCCTCTTGCCGAAAAGGCAAACGTCCGGCTCCTTCTCCCACAAGGAAGTGCCCAGCCCTGAAAGCTCTTGCTGCTCTTCATGGTGCCTTGGCGCCCTATCGACAGGCACAACAGCAGTGGGGATCTGTGCTTTCCCAGAGACGCAACATCTCGTGGCGCTCTTCCGCGGCAGAGCCTCTTGCCGAAAAGGCAAACGTCCGGCTCCTTCTCCCACAAGGAAGTGCCCAGCCCTGAAAGCTCTTGCTGCTCTTCATGGTGCCTTGGCGCCCTATGTACAGGCACAACAGCAGTGGGGATCTGTGCTTTCCCAGAGACGCAACATCTCGTGGCGCTCGGCCGCGGCAGAGCCTCTTGCCGAAAAGGCAAACGTCCGGCTCCTTCTCCCACAAGGAAGGGCCCAGCCCTGAAAGCTCTTGCTGCTCTTCACGGTGCCTTGGCGCCCTATCTACAGGCACAACAGCAGTGGGGATCTGTGCTTTCCCAGAGACGCAACATCTCGTGGCGCTCGGCCGCAGCAGAGCCTCTTGCTGAAAAGGCAAACGTCCGGCTCCTTCTCCCACAAGGAAGGGCCCAGCCCTGAAAGCTCTTGCTGCTCTTCACGGTGCCTTGGTGCCCTATCTACAGGCACAACAGCAGTGGGGATCTGTGCTTTCCCAGAGACGCAACATCTCGTGGCGCTCGGGCCGCGGCAGAGCCTCTTGCCGAAAAGGCAAACGTCCGGCTCCTTCTCCCACAAGGAAGTGCCCAGCCCTGAAAGCTCTTGCTGCTCTTCATGGTGCCTTGGCGCCCTATCGACAGGCACAACAGCAGTGGGGATCTGTGCTTTCCCAGAGACGCAACATCTCATGGCGCTCGGCCGTGGTAGAGCCTCTTGCCGAAAAGGCAAACGTCCGGCTCCTTCTCCCACAAGGAAGGGCCCAGCCCTGAAAGCTCTTGCTGCTCTTCACGGTGCCTTGGCGCCCTATCTACAGGCACAACAGCAGTGGGGATCTGGGCTTTCCCAGAGACGCAACATCTCATGGCGCTCGGCCGCGGCAGAGCCTCTTGCCGAAAAGGCAAATGTCCGGCTCCTTCTCCCACAAGGAAGGGCCCAGCCCTGAAAGCTCTTGCTGCTCTTCACGGTGCCTTGGCGCCCTATGTACAGGCACAACAGCAGTGGGGATCTGTGCTTTCCCAGAGACGCAACACCTCGTGGCGCTCGGCCGCGGCAGAGCCTCTTGCCGAAAAGGCAAACGTCCGGCTCCTTCTCCCACAAGGAAGTGCCCAGCCCTGAAAGCTCTTGCTGCTCTTCATGGTGCCTTGGCGCCCTATCTACAGGCACAACAGCAGTGGGGATCTGTGCTTTCCCAGAGACGCAACATCTCGTGGCGCTCGGCCGCGGCAGAGCCTCTTGCCGAAAAGGCAAACGTCCGGCTCCTTCTCCCACAAGGAAGGGCCCAGCCCTGAAAGCTCTTGCTGCTCTTCACGGTGCCTTGGCGCCCTATCTACAGGCACAAGAGCAGTGGGGATCTGTGCTTTCCCAGAGACGCAACATCTCGTGGCGCTCGGCCGCGGCAGAGCCTCTTGCCGAAAAGGCAAACGTCCGGCTCCTTCTCCCACAAGGAAGGGCCCAGCCCTGAAAGCTCCTGCTGCTCTTCACGGTGCCTTGGCGCCCTATCTACAGGCACAACAGCAGTGGGGATCTGTGCTTTCCCAGAGACGCAACATCTCGTTGCGCTTGGCCGCGGCATAGCCTCTTGCCGAAAAGGCAAACGTCCGGCTCCTTCTCCCACAAGGAAGGGCCCAGCCCTGAAAGCTCTTGCTGCTCTTCACGGTGCCTTGGCGCCCTATCTACAGGCACAACAGCAGTGGGGATCTGTGCTTTCCCAGAGACGCAACATCTCGTGGTGCTCGGCCGCGGCAGAGCCTCTTGCCGAAAAGGCAAACGTCCGGCTCCTTCTCCCACAAGGAAGTGCCCAGCCCTGAAAGCTCTTGCTGCTCTTCATGGTGCCTTGGCGCCCTATCGACAGGCACAACAGCAGTGGGGATCTGTGCTTTCCCAGAGACGCAACATCTCGTGGCGCTCTTCCGCGGCAGAGCCTCTTGCCGAAAAGGCAAACGTCCGGCTCCTTCTCCCACAAGGAAGTGCCCAGCCCTGAAAGCTCTTGCTGCTCTTCATGGTGCCTTGGCGCCCTATGTACAGGCACAACAGCAGTGGGGATCTGTGCTTTCCCAGAGACGCAACATCTCGTGGCGCTCGGCCGCGGCAGAGCCTCTTGCCGAAAAGGCAAACGTCCGGCTCCTTCTCCCACAAGGAAGGGCCCAGCCCTGAAAGCTCTTGCTGCTCTTCACGGTGCCTTGGCGCCCTATCTACAGGCACAACAGCAGTGGGGATCTGTGCTTTCCCAGAGACGCAACATCTCGTGGTGCTCGGCCACGGCAGAGCCTCTTGCCGAAAAGGCAAACGTCCGGCTCCTTCTCCCACAAGGAAGTGCCCAGCCCTGAAAGCTCTTGCTGCTCTTCATGGTGCCTTGGCGCCCTATCGACAGGCACAACAGCAGTGGGGATCTGTGCTTTCCCAGAGACGCAACATCTCATGGCGCTCGGCCGTGGTAGAGCCTCTTGCCGAAAAGGCAAACGTCCGGCTCCTTCTCCCACAAGGAAGGGCCCAGCCCTGAAAGCTCTTGCTGCTCTTCACGGTGCCTTGGCGCCCTATCTACAGGCACAACAGCAGTGGGGATCTGTGCTTTCCCAGAGACGCAACATCTCATGGCGCTCGGCCGCGGCAGAGCCTCTTGCCGAAAAGGCAAATGTCCGGCTCCTTCTCCCACAAGGAAGGGCCCAGCCCTGAAAGCTCTTGCTGCTCTTCACGGTGCCTTGGCGCCCTATCTACAGGCACAACAGCAGTGGGGATCTGTGCTTTCCCAGAGACGCAACATCTCGTGGCGCTCGGCCGCGGCAGAGCCTCTTGCCGAAAAGGCAAACGTCCGGCTCCTTCTCCCACAAGGAAGGGCCCAGCCCTGAAAGCTCTTGCTGCTCTTCACGGTGCCTTGGCGCCCTATCTACAGGCACAACAGCAGTGGGGATCTGTGCTTTCCCAGAGACGCAACATCTCGTGGCGCTCGGCCGCGGCAGAGCCTCTTGCCGAAAAGGCACACGTCCGGCTCCTTCTCCCACAAGGAAGGGCCCAGCCCTGAAAGCTCTTGCTGCTCTTCATGGTGCCTTGGCACCCTATCTACATGCACAACAGCAGTGGGGATCTGTGCTTTCCCAGAGACGCAACATCTCGTGGCGCTCGGCCGCGGCAGAGCCTCTTGCCGAAAAGGCAAACGTCCGGCTCCTTCTCCCACAAGGAAGGGCCCAGCCCTGAAAGCTCTTGCTGCTCTTCACGGTGCCTTGGCGCCCTATGTACAGGCACAACAGCAGTGGGGATCTGTGCTTTCCCAGAGACGCAACACCTCGTGGCGCTCGGCCGCGGCAGAGCCTCTTGCCGAAAAGGCAAACGTCCGGCTCCTTCTCCCACAAGGAAGTGCCCAGCCCTGAAAGCTCTTGCTGCTCTTCATGGTGCCTTGGCGCCCTATCTACAGGCACAACAGCAGTGGGGATCTGTGCTTTCCCAGAGACGCAACATCTCGTGGTGCTCGGCCGCGGCAGAGCCTCTTGCCGAAAAGGCAAACGTCCGGCTCCTTCTCCCACAAGGAAGTGCCCAGCCCTGAAAGCTCTTGCTGCTCTTCACGGTGCCTTGGCGCCCTATCTACAGGCACAACAGCAGTGGGGATCTGTGCTTTCCCAGAGACGCAACATCTCATGGCGCTCGGCCGTGGTAGAGCCTCTTGCCGAAAAGGCAAACGTCCGGCTCCTTCTCCCACAAGGAAGGGCCCAGCCCTGAAAGCTCTTGCTGCTCTTCACGGTGCCTTGGCGCCCTATCTACAGGCACAACAGCAGTGGGGATCTGGGCTTTCCCAGAGACGCAACATCTCATGGCGCTCGGCCGCGGCAGAGCCTCTTGCCGAAAAGGCAAATGTCCGGCTCCTTCTCCCACAAGGAAGGGCCCAGCCCTGAAAGCTCTTGCTGCTCTTCACGGTGCCTTGGCGCCCTATCTACAGGCACAACAGCAGTGGGGATCTGTGCTTTCCCAGAGACGCAACATCTCGTGGCGCTCGGCCGCGGCAGAGCCTCTTGCCGAAAAGGCAAACGTCCGGCTCCTTCTCCCACAAGGAAGGGCCCAGCCCTGAAAGCTCTTGCTGCTCTTCACGGTGCCTTGGCGCCCTATCTACAGGCACAACAGCAGTGGGGATCTGTGCTTTCCCAGAGACGCAACATCTCGTGGCGCTCGGCCGCGGCAGAGCCTCTTGCCGAAAAGGCACACGTCCGGCTCCTTCTCCCACAAGGAAGGGCCCAGCCCTGAAAGCTCTTGCTGCTCTTCATGGTGCCTTGGCACCCTATCTACATGCACAACAGCAGTGGGGATCTGTGCTTTCCCAGAGACGCAACATCTCGTGGCGCTCGGCCGCGGCAGAGCCTCTTGCCGAAAAGGCAAACGTCCGGCTCCTTCTCCCACAAGGAAGGGCCCAGCCCTGAAAGCTCTTGCTGCTCTTCACGGTGCCTTGGCGCCCTATCGACAGGCACAACAGCAGTGGGGATCTGTGCTTTCCCAGAGACGCAACATCTCGTGGCGCTCTTCCGCGGCAGAGCCTCTTGCCGAAAAGGCAAACGTCCGGCTCCTTCTCCCACAAGGAAGTGCCCAGCCCTGAAAGCTCTTGCTGCTCTTCATGGTGCCTTGGCGCCCTATGTACAGGCACAACAGCAGTGGGGATCTGTGCTTTCCCAGAGACGCAACATCTCGTGGCGCTCGGCCGCGGCAGAGCCTCTTGCCGAAAAGGCAAACGTCCGGCTCCTTCTCCCACAAGGAAGGGCCCAGCCCTGAAAGCTCTTGCTGCTCTTCACGGTGCCTTGGCGCCCTATCTACAGGCACAACAGCAGTGGGGATCTGTGCTTTCCCAGAGACGCAACATCTCGTGGTGCTCGGCCACGGCAGAGCCTCTTGCCGAAAAGGCAAACGTCCGGCTCCTTCTCCCACAAGGAAGTGCCCAGCCCTGAAAGCTCTTGCTGCTCTTCATGGTGCCTTGGCGCCCTATCGACAGGCACAACAGCAGTGGGGATCTGTGCTTTCCCAGAGACGCAACATCTCATGGCGCTCGGCCGTGGTAGAGCCTCTTGCCGAAAAGGCAAACGTCCGGCTCCTTCTCCCACAAGGAAGGGCCCAGCCCTGAAAGCTCTTGCTGCTCTTCACGGTGCCTTGGCGCCCTATCTACAGGCACAACAGCAGTGGGGATCTGTGCTTTCCCAGAGACGCAACATCTCATGGCGCTCGGCCGCGGCAGAGCCTCTTGCCGAAAAGGCAAATGTCCGGCTCCTTCTCCCACAAGGAAGGGCCCAGCCCTGAAAGCTCTTGCTGCTCTTCACGGTGCCTTGGCGCCCTATCTACAGGCACAACAGCAGTGGGGATCTGTGCTTTCCCAGAGACGCAACATCTCGTGGCGCTCGGCCGCGGCAGAGCCTCTTGCCGAAAAGGCAAACGTCCGGCTCCTTCTCCCACAAGGAAGGGCCCAGCCCTGAAAGCTCTTGCTGCTCTTCACGGTGCCTTGGCGCCCTATCTACAGGCACAACAGCAGTGGGGATCTGTGCTTTCCCAGAGACGCAACATCTCGTGGCGCTCGGCCGCGGCAGAGCCTCTTGCCGAAAAGGCACACGTCCGGCTCCTTCTCCCACAAGGAAGGGCCCAGCCCTGAAAGCTCTTGCTGCTCTTCATGGTGCCTTGGCACCCTATCTACATGCACAACAGCAGTGGGGATCTGTGCTTTCCCAGAGACGCAACATCTCGTGGCGCTCGGCCGCGGCAGAGCCTCTTGCCGAAAAGGCAAACGTCCGGCTCCTTCTCCCACAAGGAAGGGCCCAGCCCTGAAAGCTCTTGCTGCTCTTCACGGTGCCTTGGCGCCCTATGTACAGGCACAACAGCAGTGGGGATCTGTGCTTTCCCAGAGACGCAACACCTCGTGGCGCTCGGCCGCGGCAGAGCCTCTTGCCGAAAAGGCAAACGTCCGGCTCCTTCTCCCACAAGGAAGTGCCCAGCCCTGAAAGCTCTTGCTGCTCTTCATGGTGCCTTGGCGCCCTATCTACAGGCACAACAGCAGTGGGGATCTGTGCTTTCCCAGAGACGCAACATCTCGTGGCGCTCGGCCGCGGCAGAGCCTCTTGCCGAAAAGGCAAACGTCCGGCTCCTTCTCCCACAAGGAAGGGCCCAGCCCTGAAAGCTCTTGCTGCTCTTCACGGTGCCTTGGCGCCCTATCTACAGGCACAAGAGCAGTGGGGATCTGTGCTTTCCCAGAGACGCAACATCTCGTGGCGCTCGGCCGCGGCAGAGCCTCTTGCCGAAAAGGCAAACGTCCGGCTCCTTCTCCCACAAGGAAGGGCCCAGCCCTGAAAGCTCCTGCTGCTCTTCACGGTGCCTTGGCGCCCTATCTACAGGCACAACAGCAGTGGGGATCTGTGCTTTCCCAGAGACGCAACATCTCGTTGCGCTTGGCCGCGGCATAGCCTCTTGCCGAAAAGGCAAACGTCCGGCTCCTTCTCCCACAAGGAAGGGCCCAGCCCTGAAAGCTCTTGCTGCTCTTCACGGTGCCTTGGCGCCCTATCTACAGGCACAACAGCAGTGGGGATCTGTGCTTTCCCAGAGACGCAACATCTCATGGCGCTCGGCCGTGGTAGAGCCTCTTGCCGAAAAGGCAAACGTCCGGCTCCTTCTCCCACAAGGAAGGGCCCAGCCCTGAAAGCTCTTGCTGCTCTTCACGGTGCCTTGGCGCCCTATCTACAGGCACAACAGCAGTGGGGATCTGGGCTTTCCCAGAGACGCAACATCTCATGGCGCTCGGCCGCGGCAGAGCCTCTTGCCGAAAAGGCAAATGTCCGGCTCCTTCTCCCACAAGGAAGGGCCCAGCCCTGAAAGCTCTTGCTGCTCTTCACGGTGCCTTGGCGCCCTATCTACAGGCACAACAGCAGTGGGGATCTGTGCTTTCCCAGAGACGCAACATCTCGTGGCGCTCGGCCGCGGCAGAGCCTCTTGCCGAAAAGGCAAACGTCCGGCTCCTTCTCCCACAAGGAAGGGCCCAGCCCTGAAAGCTCTTGCTGCTCTTCACGGTGCCTTGGCGCCCTATCTACAGGCACAACAGCAGTGGGGATCTGTGCTTTCCCAGAGACGCAACATCTCGTGGCGCTCGGCCGCGGCAGAGCCTCTTGCCGAAAAGGCACACGTCCGGCTCCTTCTCCCACAAGGAAGGGCCCAGCCCTGAAAGCTCTTGCTGCTCTTCATGGTGCCTTGGCACCCTATCTACATGCACAACAGCAGTGGGGATCTGTGCTTTCCCAGAGACGCAACATCTC
The DNA here is from genome assembly GCF_026419915.1 of Harpia harpyja. NCBI lineage: Eukaryota > Metazoa > Chordata > Aves > Accipitriformes > Accipitridae > Harpia > Harpia harpyja. The sequence continues at coordinate 129,245 of NW_026293160.1, read as the reverse complement.
GTGGCGCTCGGCCGCGGCAGAGCCTCTTGCCGAAAAGGCAAACGTCCGGCTCCTTCTCCCACAAGGAAGGGCCCAGCCCTGAAAGCTCTTGCTGCTCTTCACGGTGCCTTGGCGCCCTATCTACAGGCACAACAGCAGTGGGGATCTGTGCTTTCCCAGAGACGCAACACCTCGTGGCGCTCGGCCGCGGCAGAGCCTCTTGCCGAAAAGGCAAACGTCCGGCTCCTTCTCCCACAAGGAAGTGCCCAGCCCTGAAAGCTCTTGCTGCTCTTCATGGTGCCTTGGCGCCCTATCTACAGGCACAACAGCAGTGGGGATCTGTGCTTTCCCAGAGACGCAACATCTCGTGGCGCTCGGCCGCGGCAGAGCCTCTTGCCGAAAAGGCAAACGTCCGGCTCCTTCTCCCACAAGGAAGGGCCCAGCCCTGAAAGCTCTTGCTGCTCTTCACGGTGCCTTGGCGCCCTATCTACAGGCACAAGAGCAGTGGGGATCTGTGCTTTCCCAGAGACGCAACATCTCGTGGCGCTCGGCCGCGGCAGAGCCTCTTGCCGAAAAGGCAAACGTCCGGCTCCTTCTCCCACAAGGAAGGGCCCAGCCCTGAAAGCTCCTGCTGCTCTTCACGGTGCCTTGGCGCCCTATCTACAGGCACAACAGCAGTGGGGATCTGTGCTTTCCCAGAGACGCAACATCTCGTTGCGCTTGGCCGCGGCATAGCCTCTTGCCGAAAAGGCAAACGTCCGGCTCCTTCTCCCACAAGGAAGGGCCCAGCCCTGAAAGCTCTTGCTGCTCTTCACGGTGCCTTGGCGCCCTATCTACAGGCACAACAGCAGTGGGGATCTGGGCTTTCCCAGAGACGCAACATCTCGTGGCGCTCGGCCGCAGCAGAGCCTCTTGCCGAAAAGGCAAACGTCCGGCTCCTTCTCCCACAAGGAAGGGCCCAGCCCTGAAAGCTCTTGCTGCTCTTCATGGTGCCTTGGCGCCCTATCTACAGGCACAACAGCAGTGGGGATCTGTGCTTTCCCAGAGACGCAACATCTCGTGGCGCTCGGCCGCAGCAGAGCCTCTTGCTGAAAAGGCAAACGTCCGGCTCCTTCTCCCACAAGGAAGGGCCCAGCCCTGAAAGCTCTTGCTGCTCTTCACGGTGCCTTGGTGCCCTATCTACAGGCACAACAGCAGTGGGGATCTGTGCTTTCCCAGAGACGCAACATCTCGTGGCGCTCGGCCGCGGCAGAGCCTCTTGCCGAAAAGGCAAACGTCCGGCTCCTTCTCCCACAAGGAAGGGCCCAGCCCTGAAAGCTCCTGCTGCTCTTCACGGTGCCTTGGCGCCCTATCTACAGGCACAACAGCAGTGGGGATCTGTGCTTTCCCAGAGACGCAACATCTCGTGGCGCTCTTCCGCGGCAGAGCCTCTTGCCGAAAAGGCAAACGTCCGGCTCCTTCTCCCACAAGGAAGTGCCCAGCCCTGAAAGCTCTTGCTGCTCTTCACGGTGCCTTGGCGCCCTATCTACAGGCACAACAGCAGTGGGGATCTGTGCTTTCCCAGAGACGCAACATCTCGTGGCGCTCGGCCGCAGCAGAGCCTCTTGCTGAAAAGGCAAACGTCCGGCTCCTTCTCCCACAAGGAAGGGCCCAGCCCTGAAAGCTCTTGCTGCTCTTCACGGTGCCTTGGTGCCCTATCTACAGGCACAACAGCAGTGGGGATCTGTGCTTTCCCAGAGACGCAACATCTCGTGGCGCTCGGCCGCGGCAGAGCCTCTTGCCGAAAAGGCAACTGTCCGGCTCCTTCTCCCACAAGGAAGGGCCCAGCCCTGAAAGCTCTTGCTGCTCTTCACGGTGCCTTGGCGCCCTATCGACAGGCACAACAGCAGTGGGGATCTGTGCTTTCCCAGAGACGCAACATCTCATGGCGCTCGGCCGCGGCAGAGCCTCTTGCCGAAAAGGCAAACGTCCGGCTCCTTCTCCCACAAGGAAGGGCCCAGCCCTGAAAGCTCTTGCTGCTCTTCACGGTGCCTTGGCGCCCTATCTACAGGCACAACAGCAGTGGGGATCTGTGCTTTCCCAGAGACGCAACATCTCGTGGCGCTCGGCCGCGGCAGAGCCTCTTGCCGAAAAGGCAAACGTCCGGCTCCTTCTCCCACAAGTAAGGGCCCAGCCCTGAAAGCTCTTGCTGCTCTTCACGGTGCCTTGGCGCCCTATCGACAGGCACAACAGCAGTGGAGATCTGGGCTTTCCCAGAGACGCAACATCTCGTGGCGCTGGGCCGCGGCAGAGCCTCTTGCCGAAAAGGCAAACGTCCGGCTCCTTCTCCCACAAGGAAGGGCCCAGCCCTGAAAGCTCTTGCTGCTCTTCATGGTGCCTTGGCGCCCTATCTACAGGCACAACAGCAGTGGGGATCTGTGCTTTCCCAGAGACGCAACATCTCGTGGCGCTCGGCCGCAGCAGAGCCTCTTGCCGAAAAGGCAAACGTCCGGCTCCTTCTCCCACAAGGAAGGGCCCAGCCCTGAAAGCTCTTGCTGCTCTTCACGGTGCCTTGGTGCCCTATCTACAGGCACAACAGCAGTGGGGATCTGTGCTTTCCCAGAGACGCAACATCTCGTGGGCGCTCGGCCGCGGCAGAGCCTCTTGCCGAAAAGGCAAACGTCCGGCTCCTTCTCCCACAAGGAAGTGCCCAGCCCTGAAAGCTCTTGCTGCTCTTCATGGTGCCTTGGCGCCCTATGTACAGGCACAACAGCAGTGGGGATCTGTGCTTTCCCAGAGACGCAACATCTCGTGGCGCTCGGCCGCGGCAGAGCCTCTTGCCGAAAAGGCAAACGTCCGGCTCCTTCTCCCACAAGGAAGGGCCCAGCCCTGAAAGCTCTTGCTGCTCTTCACGGTGCCTTGGCGCCCTATCTACAGGCACAACAGCAGTGGGGATCTGTGCTTTCCCAGAGACGCAACATCTCGTGGTGCTCGGCCGCGGCAGAGCCTCTTGCCGAAAAGGCAAACGTCCGGCTCCTTCTCCCACAAGGAAGTGCCCAGCCCTGAAAGCTCTTGCTGCTCTTCATGGTGCCTTGGCGCCCTATCGACAGGCACAACAGCAGTGGGGATCTGTGCTTTCCCAGAGACGCAACATCTCATGGCGCTCGGCCGTGGTAGAGCCTCTTGCCGAAAAGGCAAACGTCCGGCTCCTTCTCCCACAAGGAAGGGCCCAGCCCTGAAAGCTCTTGCTGCTCTTCATGGTGCCTTGGCGCCCTATCTACAGGCACAACAGCAGTGGGGATCTGGCTTTCCCAGAGACGCAACATCTCATGGCGCTCGGCCGCGGCAGAGCCTCTTGCCGAAAAGGCAACTGTCCGGCTCCTTCTCCCACAAGGAAGGGCCCAGCCCTGAAAGCTCTTGCTGCTCTTCACGGTGCCTTGGCGCCCTATCTACAGGCACAACAGCAGTGGGGATCTGTGCTTTCCCAGAGACGCAACATCTCGTGGCGCTCGGCCGCGGCAGAGCCTCTTGCCGAAAAGGCAAACGTCCGGCTCCTTCTCCCACAAGGAAGGGCCCAGCCCTGAAAGCTCTTGCTGCTCTTCACGGTGCCTTGGCGCCCTATCTACAGGCACAACAGCAGTGGGGATCTGTGCTTTCCCAGAGACGCAACATCTCGTGGCGCTCGGCCGCGGCAGAGCCTCTTGCCGAAAAGGCAAACGTCCGGCTCCTTCTCCCACAAGGAAGGGCCCAGCCCTGAAAGCTCTTGCTGCTCTTCACGGTGCCTTGGCGCCCTATGTACAGGCACAACAGCAGTGGGGATCTGTGCTTTCCCAGAGACGCAACACCTCGTGGCGCTCGGCCGCGGCAGAGCCTCTTGCCGAAAAGGCAAACGTCCGGCTCCTTCTCCCACAAGGAAGTGCCCAGCCCTGAAAGCTCTTGCTGCTCTTCATGGTGCCTTGGCGCCCTATCTACAGGCACAACAGCAGTGGGGATCTGTGCTTTCCAGAGACGCAACATCTCGTGGCGCTCGGCCGCGGCAGAGCCTCTTGCCGAAAAGGCAAACGTCCGGCTCCTTCTCCCACAAGGAAGGGCCCAGCCCTGAAAGCTCTTGCTGCTCTTCACGGTGCCTTGGCGCCCTATCTACAGGCACAAGAGCAGTGGGGATCTGTGCTTTCCCAGAGACGCAACATCTCGTGGCGCTCGGCCGCGGCAGAGCCTCTTGCCGAAAAGGCAAACGTCCGGCTCCTTCTCCCACAAGGAAGGGCCCAGCCCTGAAAGCTCTTGCTGCTCTTCACGGTGCCTTGGCGCCCTATCTACAGGCACAACAGCAGTGGGGATCTGGGCTTTCCCAGAGACGCAACATCTCGTGGCGCTGGGCCGCAGCAGAGCCTCTTGCCGAAAAGGCAAACGTCCGGCTCCTTCTCCCACAAGGAAGGGCCCAGCCCTGAAAGCTCTTGCTGCTCTTCATGGTGCCTTGGCGCCCTATCTACAGGCACAACAGCAGTGGGGATCTGTGCTTTCCCAGAGACGCAACATCTCGTGGCGCTCGGCCGCAGCAGAGCCTCTTGCTGAAAAGGCAAACGTCCGGCTCCTTCTCCCACAAGGAAGGGCCCAGCCCTGAAAGCTCTTGCTGCTCTTCACGGTGCCTTGGTGCCCTATCTACAGGCACAACAGCAGTGGGGATCTGTGCTTTCCCAGAGACGCAACATCTCGTGGCGCTCGGCCGCGGCAGAGCCTCTTGCCGAAAAGTCAAACGTCCGGCTCCTTCTCCCACAAGGAAGGGCCCAGCCCTGAAAGCTCCTGCTGCTCTTCACGGTGCCTTGGCGCCCTATCTACAGGCACAACAGCAGTGGGGATCTGTGCTTTCCCAGAGACGCAACATCTCGTGGCGCTCTTCCGCGGCAGAGCCTCTTGCCGAAAAGGCAAACGTCCGGCTCCTTCTCCCACAAGGAAGGGCCCAGCCCTGAAAGCTCTTGCTGCTCTTCACGGTGCCTTGGCGCCCTATCTACAGGCACAACAGCAGTGGGGATCTGTGCTTTCCCAGAGACGCAACATCTCGTGGCGCTCGGCCGCAGCAGAGCCTCTTGCTGAAAAGGCAAACGTCCGGCTCCTTCTCCCACAAGGAAGGGCCCAGCCCTGAAAGCTGTTGCTGCTCTTCACGGTGCCTTGGTGCCCTATCTACAGGCACAACAGCAGTGGGGATCTGTGCTTTCCCAGAGACGCAACATCTCGTGGCGCTCGGCCGCGGCAGAGCCTCTTGCCGAAAAGGCAACTGTCCGGCTCCTTCTCCACAAGGAAGGGCCCAGCCCTGAAAGCTCTTGCTGCTCTTCACGGTGCCTTGGCGCCCTATCTACAGGCACAACAGCAGTGGGGATCTGGGCTTTCCCAGAGATGCAACATCTCATGGCGCTCGGCCGCGGCAGAGCCTCTTGCCGAAAAGGCAAATGTCCGGCTCCTTCTCCCACAAGGAAGGGCCCAGCCCTGAAAGCTCTTGCTGCTCTTCACGGTGCCTTGGCGCCCTATCTACAGGCCCAACAGCAGTGGGGATCTGGGCTTTCCCAGAGACGCAACATCTCGTGGCGCTCGGCCGCGGCAGAGCCTCTTGCCGAAAAGGCAAACGTCCGGCTCCTTCTCCCACAAGGAAGGGCCCAGCCCTGAAAGCTCTTGCTGCTCTTCACGGTGCCTTGGTGCCCTATCTACAGGCACAACAGCAGTGGGGATCTGTGCTTTCCCAGAGACGCAACATCTCGTGGCGCTCGGCCGCGGCAGAGCCTCTTGCCGAAAAGGCAAACGTCCGGCTCCTTCTCCCACAAGGAAGGGCCCAGCCCTGAAAGCTCTTGCTGCTCTTCACGGTGCCTTGGTGCCCTATCTACAGGCACAACAGCAGTGGGGATCTGTGCTTTCCCAGAGACGCAACATCTCGTGGCGCTCGGCCGCGGCAGAGCCTCTTGCCGAAAATTCAAACGTCCGGCTCCTTCTCCCACAAGGAAGTGCCCAGCCCTGAAAGCTCTTGCTGCTCTTCATGGTGCCTTGGCGCCCTATCTACAGGCACAACAGCAGTGGGGATCTGTGCTTTCCCAGAGACGCAACATCTCGTGGTGCTCGGCCGCGGCAGAGCCTCTTGCCGAAAAGGCAAACGTCCGGCTCCTTCTCCCACAAGGAAGTGCCCAGCCCTGAAAGCTCTTGCTGCTCTTCACGGTGCCTTGGCGCCCTATCGACAGGCACAACAGCAGTGGGGATCTGTGCTTTCCCAGAGACGCAACATCTCATGGCGCTCGGCCGTGGCAGAGCCTCTTGCCGAAAAGGCAAACGTCCGGCTCCTTCTCCCACAAGGAAGGGCCCAGCCCTGAAAGCTCTTGCTGCTTTTCACGGTGCCTTGGCGCCCTATCTACAGGAACAACAGCAGTGGGGATCTGTGCTTTCCCAGAGACGCAACATCTCGTGGCGCTCGGCCGCGGCAGAGCCTCTTGCCGAAAAGGCAAATGTCCGGCTCCTTCTCCCACAAGGAAGGGCCCAGCCCTGAAAGCTCTTGCTGCTCTTCACGGTGCCTTGGCGCCCTATCTACAGGCACAACAGCAGTGGGGATCTGTGCTTTCCCAGAGACGCAACATCTCGTGGCGCTCGGCCGCGGCAGAGCCTCTTGCCGAAAAGGCAAACGTCCGGCTCCTTCTCCCACAAGGAAGGGCCCAGCCCTGAAAGCTCTTGCTGCTTTTCACAGTGCCTTGGCGCCCTATCTACAGGCACAAGAGCAGTGGGGATCTGTGCTTTCCCAGAGACGCAACATCTCGTGGCGCTCGGCCGCGGCAGAGCCTCTTGCCGAAAAGGCAAATGTCCGGCTCCTTCTCCCACAAGGAAGGGCCCAGCCCTGAAAGCTCTTGCTGCTCTTCACGGTGCCTTGGCGCCCTATCTACAGGCACAACAGCAGTGGGGATCTGGGCTTTCCCAGAGACGCAACATCTCGTGGCGCTCGGCCGCGGCAGAGCCTCTTGCCGAAAAGGCAAACGTCCGGCTCCTTCTCCCACAAGGAAGGGCCCAGCCCTGAAAGCTCTTGCTGCTCTTCACGGTGCCTTGGTGCCCTATCTACAGGCACAACAGCAGTGGGGATCTGTGCTTTCCCAGAGACGCAACATCTCGTGGCGCTCGGCCGCGGCAGAGCCTCTTGCCGAAAAGGCAAACGTCCGGCTCCTTCTCCCACAAGGAAGTGCCCAGCCCTTGAAAGCTCTTGCTGCTTTTCACGGTGCCTTGGCGCCCTATCGACAGGCACAACAGCAGTGGGGATCTGTGCTTTCCAGAGACGCAACATCTCATGGCGCTCGGCCGTGGCAGAGCCTCTTGACGAAAAGGCAAACGTCCGGCTCCTTCTCCCACAATGAAGGGCCCAGCCCTGAAAGCTGTTGCTGCTCTTCACGGTGCCTTGGTGCCCTATCTACAGGCACAACAGCAGTGGGGATCTGTGCTTTCCCAGAGACGCAACATCTCGTGGCGCTCGGCCGCGGCAGAGCCTCTTGCCGAAAAGGCAAACGTCCGTCTCCTTCTCCCACAAGGAATTGCCCAGCCCTGAAAGCTCTTGCTGCTCTTCACGGTGCCTTGGCGCCCTATCTACAGGCACAACAGCAGTGGGGATCTGTGCTTTCCCAGAGACGCAACATCTCGTGGCGCTCGGCCGCGGCAGAGCCTCTTGCCGAACAGGCAAACGTCCGGCTCCTTCTCCCACAAGGAAGTGCCCAGCCCTGAAAGCTGTTGCTGCTCTTCACGGTGCCTTGGCGCCCTATCTACAGGCACAACAGCAGTGGGGATCTGTGCTTTCCCAGAGACGCAACATCTCGTGGCGCTCGGCCGCGCAGAGCCTCTTGCCGAAAAGGCAAACGTCCGGCTCCTTCTCCCACAAGGAAGGGCCCAGCCCTGAAAGCTGTTGCTGCTCTTCACGGTGCCTTGGCGCCCTATCTACAGGCACAACAGCAGTGGGGATCTGTGCTTTCCCAGAGACGCAACATCTCGTGGCGCTCGGCCGCGGCAGAGCCTCTTGCCGAAAAGGCAAACGTCCGGCTCCTTCTCCCACAAGGAAGGGCCCAGCCCTGAAAGCTGTTGCTGCTCTTCACGGTGCCTTGGCGCCCTATCTACAGGCACAACAGCAGTGGGGATCTGTGCTTTGCCAGAGACGCAACATCTCGTGGCGCTCGGCCGCGGCAGAGCCTCTTGCCGAAAAGGCAAACGTCCGGCTCCTTCTCCCACAAGGAAGGGCCCAGCCCTGAAAGCTCTTGCTGCTCTTCACGGTGCCTTGGCGCCCTATGTACAGGCACAAGAGCAGTGGGGATCTGTGCTTTCCCAGAGACGCAACATGTCGTGGCGCTCGGCCGCGGCAGAGCCTCTTGCCGAAAAGGCAAACGTCCGGCTCCTTCTCCCACAAGGAAGGGCCCAGCCCTGAAAGCTCTTGCTGCTCTTCACGGTGCCTTGGCACCCTATCTACATGCACAACAGCAGTGGGGATCTGTGCTTTCCCAGAGACGCAACATCTCGTGGCGCTCGGCCGCAGCAGAGCCTCTTGCCGAAAAGGCAAACGTCCGGCTCCTTCTCCACAAGGAAGGGCCCAGCCCTGAAAGCTCTTGCTGCTCTTCACGGTGCCTTGGCGCCCTATCTACAGGCACAACAGCAGTGGGGATCTGTGCTTTCCCAGAGACGCAACACCTCGTGGCGCTCGGCCGCGGCAGAGCCTCTTGCCGAAAAGGCAAACGTCCGGCTCCTTCTCCCACAAGGAAGTGCCCAGCCCTGAAAGCTCTTGCTGCTCTTCACGGTGCCTTGGCGCCCTGTCTACAGGCACAACAGCAGTGGGGATCTGTGCTTTCCCAGAGACGCAACATCTCGTGGCGCTCGGCCGCGGCAGAGCCTCTTGCCGAAAAGGCAAACGTCCGGCTCCTTCTCCCACAAGGAAGGGCCCAGCCCTGAAAGCTGTTGCTGCTCTTCACGGTGCCTTGGCGCCCTATCTACAGGCACAAGAGCAGTGGGGATCTGTGCTTTCCCAGAGACGCAACATCTCGTGGCGCTCGGCCGCGGCAGAGCCTCTTGCCGAAAAGGCAAACGTCCGGCTCCTTCTCCCACAAGGAAGGGCCCAGCCCTGAAAGCTCTTGCTGCTCTTCACGGTGCCTTGGCGCCCTATCTACAGGCACAACAGCAGTGGGGATCTGTGCTTTCCCAGAGATGCAACATCTCATGGCGCTTGGCCGCGGCAGAGCCTCTTGCCGAAAAGGCAAATGTCCGGCTCCTTCTCCCACAAGGAAGGGCCCAGCCCTGAAAGCTCTTGCTGCTTTTCACGGTGCCTTGGCGCCCTATCTACAGGCACAACAGCAGTGGGGATCTGTGCTTTCCCAGAGACGCAACATCTCGTGGCGCTCGGCCGCGGCAGAGCCTCTTGCCGAAAAGGCAAACGTCGGCTCCTTCTCCCACAAGGAAGGGCCCAGCCCTGAAAGCTCTTGCTGCTCTTCACGGTGCCTTGGCGCCCTATCTACAGGCACAACAGCAGTGGGGATCTGTGCTTTCCCAGAGACGCAACATCTCATGGCGCTCGGCCGCGGCAGAGCCACTTGCCGAAAAGGCAAACGTCCGGCTCCTTCTCCCACAAGGAAGGGCCCAGCCCTGAAAGCTCTTGCTGCTCTTCACGGTGCCTTGGCGCCCTATCTACAGGCACAACAGCAGTGGGGATCTGTGCTTTCCCAGAGACGCAACATCTCATGGCGCTCGGCCGCGGCAGAGCCTCTTGCCGAAAAGGCAAACGTCCGGCTCCTTCTCCCACAAGGAAGGGCCCAGCCCTGAAAGCTCTTGCTGCTCTTCACGGTGCCTTGGCGCCCTATCTACAGGCACAACAGCAGTGGGGATCTGTGCTTTCCCAGAGACGCAACATCTCGTGGCGCTCGGCCGCGGCAGAGCCTCTTGCCGAAAAGGCAAACGTCCGGCTCCTTCTCCCACAAGGAAGGGCCCAGCCCTGAAAGCTCTTGCTGCTCTTCACGGTGCCTTGGCGCCCTATCTACAGGCACAACAGCAGTGGGGATCTGTGCTTTCCAGAGGACGCAACATCTCATGGCGCTCGGCCGCAGCAGAGCCTCTTGCCGAAAAGGCAAACGTCCGGCTCCTTCTCCCACGAGGAAGGGCCCAGCCCTGAAAGCTGTTGCTGCTCTTCACGGTGCCTTGGCACCCTATCTACAGGCCCAACAGCAGTGGGGATCTGTGCTTTCCCAGAGACGCAACATCTCATGGCGCTCGGCCGCGGCAGAGCCTCTTGCCGAAAAGGCAAACGTCCGGCTCCTTCTCCCACAAGGAAGGGCCCAGCCCTGAAAGCTCTTGCTGCTCTTCACGGTGCCTTGGCGCCCTATCTACAGGCACAACAGCAGTGGGGATCTGTGCTTTCCCAGAGACGCAACATCTCATGGCGCTCGGCCGCGGCAGAGCCTCTTGCCGAAAAGGCAAACGTCCGGCTCCTTCTCCCACAAGGAAGGGCCCAGCCCTGAAAGCTCTTGCTGCTCTTCACGGTGCCTTGGCGCCCTATCTACAGGCACAACAGCAGTGGGGATCTGTGCTTTCCCAGACACGCAACATCTCGTGGCGCTCGGCCGCGGCAGAGCCTCTTGCCGAAAAGGCAAACTTCCGGCTCCTTCTCCCACAAGGAAGGGCCCAGCCCTGAAAGCTCTTGCTGCTCTTCACGGTGCCTTGGCGCCCTATCTACAGGCACAACAGCAGTGGGGATCTGTGCTTTCCCAGAGACGCAACATCTCGTGGCGCTCGGCCGCGGCAGAGCCTCTTAGCGAAAAGGCAAACGTCCGGCTCCTTCTCCCACAAGGAAGGGCCCAGCCCTGAAAGCTGTTGCTGCTCTTCACGGTGCCTTGGCGCCCTATGTACAGGCACAACAGCAGTGGGGGTCTGTGCTTTCCCAGAGACGCAACATATCATGGCGCTCGGCCGCGGCAGAGCCTCTTGCCGAAAAGGCAAACGTCCGGCTCCTTCTCCCACAAGGAAGGGCCCAGCCCTGAAAGCTGTTGCTGCTCTTCACGGTGCCTTGGCGCCCTATCTACAGGCACAACAGCAGTGGGGATCTGTGCTTTCCCAGAGACGCAACATCTCGTGGCGCTCGGCCGCGGCAGAGCCTCTTGCCGAAAAGGCAAACGTCCGGCTCCTTCTCCCACAAGGAAGGGCCCAGCCCTGAAAGCTCTTGCTGCTCTTCACGGTGCCTTGGCGCCCTATCTACAGGCACAACAGCAGTGTGGATCTGTGCTTTCCCAGAGACGCAACATCTCATGGCGCTCGGCCCGCGGCAGAGCCTCTTGCCGAAAAGGCAAACGTCCGGCTCCTTCTCCCACAAGGAAGGGCCCAGCCCTGAAAGCTCTTGCTGCTCTTCACGATGCCTTGGCGCCCTATCGACAGGCACAAGAGCAGTGGGGATCTGTGCTTTCCCAGAGACGCAACATCTCCTGGCGCTCGGTCGCGGCAGAGCCTCTTGCCGAAAAGGCAAACGTCCGGCTCCTTCTCCCACGAGGAAGGGCCCAGCCCTGAAAGCTGTTGCTGCTCTTCACGGTGCCTTGGCACCCTATCTACAGGCACAACAGCAGTGGGGATCTGTGCTTTCCCAGAGACGCAACATCTCATGGCGCTCGGCCGCGGCAGAGCCTCTTGCCGAAAAGGCAAACGTCCGGCTCCTTCTCCCACAAGAAGGGCCCAGCCCTGAAAGCTCTTGCTGCTCTTCACGGTGCCTTGGCGCCCTATCTACAGGCCCAACAGCAGTGGGGATCTGTGCTTTCCCAGAGACGCAACATCTCATGGCGCTCGGCCGTGGCAGAGCCTCTTGCCGAAAAGGCAAACGTCCGGCTCCTTCTCCCACAAGGAAGTGGCCAGCCCTGAAAGCTCTTGATGCTCTTCACGGTGCCTTGGTGCCCTATCTACAGGCACAACAGCAGTGGGGATCTGTGCTTTCCCAGAGACGCAACATCTCGTGGCGCTCGGCCGCGGCAGAGCCTCTTGCCGAAAAGGCAAACGTGCGGCTCCTTCTCCCACAAGGAAGTGCCCAGCCCTGAAGCTGTTGCTGCTCTTCACGGTGCCTTGGTGCCCTATCTACAGGCACAACAGCAGTGGGGATCTGTGCTTTCCCAGAGACGCAACATCTCATGGCGCTCGGCCGCGGCAGAGCCTCTTGCCGAAAAGGCAAACGTCCGGCTCCTTCTCCCACAAGGAAGGGCCCAGCCCTGAAAGCTCTTGCTGCTCTTCACGGTGCCTTGGCGCCCTATCTACAGGCCCAACAGCAGTGGGGATCTGTGCTTTCCCAGAGACGCAACATCTCATGGCGCTCGGCCGCGGCAGAGCCTCTTGCCGAAAAGGCAAACGTCCGGCTCCTTCTCCCACAAGGAAGTGGCCAGCCCTGAAAGCTCTTGCTGCTCTTCACGGTGCCTTGGCGCCCTATCTACAGGCACAACAGCAGTGGGGATCTGTGCTTTCCCAGAGACGCAACATCTCGTGGCGCTCGGCCGCGGCAGAGCCTCTTGCCGAAAAGGCAAACGTCCGGCTCCTTCTCCCACAAGGAAGGGCCCAGCCCTGAAAGCTCTTGCTGCTCTTCACGGTGCCTTGGCGCCCTATCTACAGGCACAACAGCAGTGGGGATCTGTGCTTTCCCAGAGACGCAACAACTCGTGGCGCTCAGCCGCGGCAGAGCCTCTTGCCGAAAAAGGCAAACGTCCGGCTCCTTCTCCCACAAGGAAGGGCCCAGCCCTGAAAGCTCTTGCTGCTCTTCACGGTGCCTTGGCGCCCTATCTACAGGCACAACAGCAGTGGGGATCTGTGCTTTCCCAGAGACCGCAACATCTCGTGGCGCTCGGCCGCGGCAGAGCCTCTTGCCGAAAAGGCAAACGTCCGGCTCCTTCTCCCACAAGGAAGGCCCAGCCCTGAAAGCTGTTGCTGCTCTTCACGGTGCCTTGGCGCCCTATCTACAGGCACAACAGCAGTGGGGATCTGTGCTTTCCCAGAGGACGCAACATCGCATGGCGCTCGGCCGCGGCAGAGCCTCTTGCCGAAAAGGCAAACGTCCGGCTCCTTCTCCCACAAGGAAGTGCCCAGCCCTGAAAGCTGTTGCTGCTCTTCACGGTGCCTTGGCGCCCTATCTACAGGCACAAGAGCAGTGGGGATCTGTGCTTTCCCAGAGACACAACATCTCGTGGCGCTCGGCCCGCGGGCAGAGCCTCTTGCCGAAAAGGCAAACGTCCGGCTCCTTCTCCCACAAGGAAGGGCCCAGCCCTGAAAGCTCTTGCTGCTCTTCACGATGCCTTGGTGCCCTATCGACAGGCACAAGAGCAGTGGGGATCTGTGCTTTCCCAGAAACACAACATCTCGTGGCGCTCGGCCGCAGCAGAGCCTCTTGCCGAAAAGGCAAACGTCCGGCTCCTTCTCCCACGAGGAAGGGCCCAGCCCTGAAAGCTGTTGCTGCTCTTCACGGTGCCTTGGCGCCCTATCTACAGGCACAACAGCAGTGGGGATCTGTGCTTTCCCAGAAAAGCAACATCTCGTGGCGCTCGGCCGCGGCAGAGCCTCTTGCCGAAAAGGCAAACGTCCAGCTCCTTCTCCACAAGGAAGGGCCAGCCCTGAAAGCTCTTGCTGCTCTTCACGGTGCCTGGCGCCCTATCTACAGGCACAACAGCAGTGGGGATCTGTGCTTTCCCAGAGACGCAACATCTCATGGCGCTCGGCCGCGGCAGAGCCTCTTGCCGAAAAGGCAAACGTCCGGCTTCCTTCTCCCACAAGGAAGGGCCCAGCCCTGAAAGCTCTTGCTGCTCTTCACGGTGCCTTGGCGCCCTATCTACAGGCACAAGAGCAGTGGGGATCTGTGCTTTCCCAGAGACGCAACATCTCGTGGCGCTCGGCCGCGGCAGAGCCTCTTGCCGAAAAGGCAAACGTCCGGCTCCTTCTCCCACAAGGAAGGGCCCAGCCCTGAAAGCTCTTGCTGCTCTTCACGGTGCCTTGGCGCCCTATCTACAGGCACAACAGCAGTGGGGATCTGTGCTTTCCCAGAGACGCAACATCTCGTGGCGCTCGGCCGCGGCAGAGCCTCTTGCCGAAAAGGCAAACGTCCGGCTCCTTCTCCCACAAGGAAGGGCCCAGCCCTGAAAGCTCTTGCTGCTCTTCACGGTGCCTTGGCGCCCTATCTACAGGCACAACAGCAGTGGGGGATCTGTGCTTTCCCAGAGACGCAACATCTCATGGCGCCTCTGGCCGCGGCAGAGCCTCTTGCCGAAAAGGCAAACGTCCAGCTCCTTCTCCCACAAGGAAGGGCCCAGCCCTGAAAGCTGTTGCTGCTCTTCACGATGCCTTGGCGCCCTATCGACAGGCACAAGAGCAGTGGGGATCTGTGCTTTCCCAGAGACGCAACATCTCCTGGCGCTCGGTCGCGGCAGAGCCTCTTGCCGAAAAGGCAAACGTCCGGCTCCTTCTCCCACAAGGAAGGGCCCAGCCCTGAAAGCTCTTGCTGCTCTTCACGGTGCCTTGGCGCCCTAACTACAGGCCCAACAGCAGTGGGGATCTGTGCTTTCCCAGAGACGCAACATCTCATGGCGCTCGGCCCGCGGCAGAGCCTCTTGCCGAAAAGGCAAACGTCCGGCTCCTTCTCCCACAAGGAAGGGCCCAGCCCTGAAAGCTCTTGCTGCTCTTCACGGTGCCTTGGCGCCCTATCTACAGGCACAACAGCAGTGGGGATCTGTGCTTTCCCAGAGACGCAACATCTCGTGGCGCTCGGCCGCGGCAGAGCCTCTTGCCGAAAAGGCAAACGTCCGGCTCCTTCTCCCACAAGGAAGGGCCCAGCCCTGAAAGCTCTTGCTGCTCTTCACGGGTGCCTTGGCGCCCTATCTACAGGCACAACAGCAGTGGGGATCTGTGCTTTCCCAGAGACGCAACATCTCGTGGCGCTCGGCCGCGGCAGAGCCTCTTGCCGAAAAGGCAAACGTCCGGCTCCTTCTCCCACAAGGAAGGGCCCAGCCCTGAAAGCTCTTGCTGCTCTTCACGGTGCCTTGGCGCCCTATCTACAGGCACAACAGCAGTGGGGATCTGTGCTTTCCCAGAGACGCAACATCTCGTGGCGCTCGTGCCGCGGCAGAGCCTCTTAGCGAAAAGGCAAACGTCCGGCTCCTTCTCCCACAAGGAAGGGCCAGCCCTGAAAGCTCTTGCTGCTCTTCACGGTGCCTTGGCGCCCTATCTACAGGCACAACAGCAGTGGGGATCTGTGCTTTCCCAGAGACGCAACATCTCGTGGCGCTCGGCCGCGGCAGAGCCTCTTGCCGAAAAGGCAAACGTCCGGCTCCTTCTCCCACAAGGAAGGGCCCAGCCCTGAAAGCTCTTGCTGCTCTTCACGGTGCCTTGGCGCCCTATCTACAGGCACAACAGCAGTGGGGATCTGTGCTTTCCCAGAGACGCAACATCTCGTGGCGCTCGGCCGCGGCAGAGCCTCTTAGCGAAAAGGCAAACGTCCGGCTCCTTCTCCCACAAGGAAGGGCCCAGCCCTGAAAGCTCTTGCTGCTCTTCACGGTGCCTTGGCGCCCTATCTACAGGCACAAGAGCAGTGGGGATCTGTGCTTTCCCAGAGACGCAACATCTCATGGCGCTCGGCCGCGGCAGAGCCTCTTGCCGAAAAGGCAAACGTCCGGCTCCTTCTCCCACAAGGAAGGGCCCAGCCCTGAAAGCTCTTGATGCTCTTCACGGTGCCTTGGCGCCCTATCTACAGGCCCAACAGCAGTGGGATCTGTGCTTTCCCAGAGACGCAACATCTCGTGGCGCTCGGCCCGCGGCAGAGCCTCTTGCCGAAAAGGCAAACGTCCGGCTCCTTCTCCCACAAGGAAGTGGCCAGCCCTGAAAGCTCTTGCTGCTCTTCACGGTGCCTTGGTGCCCTATCTACAGGCACAACAGCAGTGGGGATCTGTGCTTTCCCAGAGACGCAACATCTCGTGGCGCTCGGCCCGCGGCAGAGCCTCTTGCCGAAAAGGCAAACGTCCGGCTCCTTCTCCCACAAGGAAGGGCCCAGCCCTGAAAGCTCTTGCTGCTCTTCACGGTGCCTTGGCGCCCTATCTACAGGCACAAGAGCAGTGGGGATCTGTGCTTTCCAGAGACGCAACATCTCGTGGCGCTCAGCCGCGGCAGAGCCTCTTGCCGAAAAGGCAAACGTCCGGCTCCTTCTCCCACAAGGAAGGGCCCAGCCCTGAAAGCTCTTGCTGCTCTTCACGGTGCCTTGGCGCCCTATCTACAGGCACAACAGCAGTGGGGATCTGTGCTTTCCCAGAGACGCAACATCTCGTGGCGCCGCGGCAGAGCCTCTTGCCGAAAAGGCAAACGTCCGGCTCCTTCTCCCACAAGGAAGGGCCCAGCCCTGAAAGCTCTTGCTGCTCTTCACTGTGCCTTGGCGCCCTATCTACAGGCACAACAGCAGTGGGGATCTGTGCTTTCCCAGAGACGCAACATCTCATGGCGCTCGGCCGCGGCAGAGCCTCTTGCCGAAAAGGCAAACGTCTGGCTCCTTCTCCCACAAGGAAGGGCCCAGCCCTGAAAGCTGTTGCTGCTCTTCACGGTGCCTTGGCGCCCTATGTACAGGCACAACAGCAGTGGGGATCTGTGCTTTCCCAGAGACGCAACATCTCGTGGCGCTCGGCCGCGGCAGAGCCTCTTGCCGAAAAGGCAAACGTCCGGCTCCTTCTCCCACAAGGAAGGGCCCAGCCCTGAAAGCTCTTGCTGCTCTTCACGGTGCCTTGGCGCCCTATCTACAGGCACAACAGCAGTGGGGATCTGTGCTTTCCCAGAGACGCAACATCTCATGGCGCTCGGCCGCGGCAGAGCCTCTTGCCGAAAAGGCAAACGTCCGGCTCCTTCTCCCACAAGGAAGGGCCCAGCCCTGAAAGCTCTTGCTGCTCTTCACGGTGCCTTGGCGCCCTATCTACAGGCACAACAGCAGTGGGGATCTGTGCTTTCCCAGAGACGCAACATCTCATGGCGCTCGGCCGCGGCAGAGCCTCTTGCCGAAAAGATAAACGTCCGGCTCCTTCTCCCACAAGGAAGGGCCCAGCCCTGAAAGCTGTTGCTGCTCTTCACAGTGCCTTGGCGCCCTATCTACAGGCACAACAGCAGTGGGGATCTGGGCTTTCCCAGAGACGCAACATCTCGTGGCGCTCTGGCGCGGCAGAGCCTCTTGCCGAAAAGGCAAACGTCCGCCTCCTTCTCCCACAAGGAAGGGCCCAGCCCTGAAAGCTCTTGCTGCTCTTCACGGTGCCTTGGCGCCCTATCTACAGGCACAAGAGCAGTGGGGATCTGTGCTTTCCCAGAGACGCAACATCTCATGGCGCTCGGCCGCGGCAGAGCCTCTTGCCGAAAAGGCAAACGTCCGGCTCCTTCTCCCACAAGGAAGGGCCCAGCCCTGAAAGCTCTTGCTGCTCTTCACGGTGCCTTGGTGCCCTATCGACAGGCACAAGAGCAGTGGGGATCTGTGCTTTCCCAGAGACGCAACATCTCGTGGCGCTCGGCCGCGGCAGAGCCTCTTGCCGAAAAGGCAAACGTCCGGCTCCTTCTCCCACAAGGAAGGGCCCAGCCCTGAAAGCTGTTGCTGCTCTTCACGGTGCCTTGGCGCCCTATCGACAGGCACAAGAGCAGTGGGGATCTGTGCTTTCCCAGAGACGCAACATCTCGTGGCGCTCGGCCGCGGCAGAGCCTCTTGCCGAAAAGGGAAACGTGCGGCTCCTTCTCCCACAAGGAAGGGCCCAGCCCTGAAAGCTGTTGCTGCTCTTCACGGTGCCTTGGCGCCCTATCTACAGGCACAACAGCACTGGGGATCTGTGCTTTCCCAGAGACGCAACATCTCGTGGCGCTCGGCCGCGGCAGAGCCTCTTGCCGAAAAGGCAAACGTGCGGCTCCTTCTCCCACAAGGAAGGGCACAGCCCTGAAAGCTCTTGCTGCTCTTCACGGTGCCTTGGCACCCTATCGACAGGCACAACAGCAGTGGGGATCTGTGCTTTCCCAGAGACGCAACATCTCATGGCGCTCGGCCGCGGCAGAGCCTCTTGCCGAAAAGGCAAACGTCCGGCTCCTTCTCCCACAAGGAAGGGCCCAGCCCTGAAAGCTCTTGCTGCTCTTCATGGTGCCTTGGCGCCCTATCTACAGGCACAACAGCAGTGGGGAACTGTGCTTTCCCAGAGACGCAACATCTCATGGCGCTCGGCCGCGGCAGAGCCTCTTGCCGAAAAGGCAAACGTCTGGCTCCTTCTCCCACAAGGAAGGGCCCAGCCCTGAAAGCTGTTGCTGCTCTTCACGGTGCCTTGGCGCCCTATGTACAGGCACAACAGCAGTGGGGATCTGTGCTTTCCCAGAGACGCAACATCTCGTGGCGCTCGGCCGCGGCAGA
Source organism: Harpia harpyja (assembly GCF_026419915.1). Taxonomy (NCBI): domain Eukaryota; kingdom Metazoa; phylum Chordata; class Aves; order Accipitriformes; family Accipitridae; genus Harpia; species Harpia harpyja. The sequence goes on along the minus strand of NW_026293160.1, from coordinate 110,890 downwards.
GCCTCTTGCCGAGAAGGCAAACGTCCGGCTCCTTCTCCCACAAGGAAGGGCCCAGCCCTGAAAGCTCTTGCTGCTCTTCACGGTGCCTTGGCGCCCTATCTACAGGCACAACAGCAGTGGGGATCTGTGCTTTCCCAGAGACGCAACATCTCGTGGCGCTCGGCCGCGGCAGAGCCTCTTGCCGAAAAGGCAAACGTCCGGCTCCTTCTCCCACAAGGAAGGGCCCAGCCCTGAAAGCTCTTGCTGCTCTTCACGGTGCCTTGGCGCCCTATCTACAGGCACAACAGCACTGGGAATCTGTGCTTTCCCAGAGACGCAACATCTCATGGCGCTCGGCCGTGGCAGAGCCTCTTGCCGAAAAGGCAAACGTCCGGCTCCTTCTCCCACAAGGAAGGGCCCAGCCCTGAAAGCTCTTGCTGCTCTTCACGGTGCCTTGCCGCCCTATCGACAGGCACAACAGCAGTGGGGATCTGTGCTTTCCCAGAGACGCAACATCTCGTGGCGCTCGGCCGCGGCAGAGCCTGTTGCCGAAAAGGCAAACGTCCGGCTCCTTCTCCCACAAGGAAGGGCCCAGCCCTGAAAGCTCTTGCTGCTCTTCACGGTGCCTTGCCGCCCTATCGACAGGCACAACAGCAGTGGGGATCTGTGCTTTCCCAGAGACGCAACATCTCATGGCGCTCGGCCGCGGCAGAGCCTCTTGCCGAAAAGGCAAACGTCCGGCTCCTTCTCCCACAAGGAAGGGCCCAGCCCTGAAAGCTCTTGCTGCTCTTCACTGTGCCTTGGCGCCCTATCTACAGGCACAACAGCAGTGGGGATCTGTGCTTTCCCAGAGACGCAACATCTCATGGCGCTCGGCCGCGGCAGAGCCTCTTGCCGAAAAGGCAAACGTCTGGCTCCTTCTCCCACAAGGAAGGGCACAGCCCTGAAAGCTCTTGCTGCTCTTCACGGTGCCTTGGCGCCCTATCTACAGGCACAACAGCAGTGGGGATCTGTGCTTTCCCAGAGACGCAACATCTCGTGGCGCTCGGCCGCGGCAGAGCCTCTTGCCGAAAAGGCAAACGTCCGGCTCCTTCTCCCACAAGGAAGGGCCCAGCCCTGAAAGCTCTTGCTGCTCTTCACGGTGCCTTGGCGCCCTATCTACAGGCACAACAGCAGTGGGGATCTGGGCTTTCCCAGAGACGCAACATCTCGTGGCGCTCGGCCGCGGCAGAGCCTCTTGCCGAAAAGGCAAACGTCCGGCTCCTTCTCCCACAAGGAAGGGCCCAGCCCTGAAAGCTCTTGCTGCTCTTCACGGTGCCTTGGCGCCCTATCTACAGGCACAACAGCAGTGGGGATCTGGGCTTTCCCAGAGACGCAACATCTCGTGGCGCTCGGCCACGGCAGAGCCTCTTGCCGAAAAGATAAACGTCCGCCTCCTTCTCCCACAAGGAAGGGCCCAGCCATGAAAGCTGTTGCTGCTCTTCACGGTGCCTTGGCGCCCTATCTACAGGCACAAGAGCAGTGGGGATCTGTGCTTTCCCAGAGACGCAACATCTCATGGCGCTCGGCCGCGGCAGAGCCTCTTGCCGAAAAGGCAAACGTCCGGCTCCTTCTCCCACAAGGAAGGGCCCAGCCCTGAAAGCTCTTGCTGCTCTTCACGGTGCCTTGGTGCCCTATCGACAGGCACAAGAGCAGTGGGGATCTGTGCTTTCCCAGAGACGCAACATCTCCTGGCGCTCGGCCGCGGCAGAGCCTCTTGCCGAAAAGGCAAACATCCGGCTCCTTCTCCCACAAGGAAGGGCCCAGCCCTGAAAGCTCTTGCTGCTCTTCACGGTGCCTTGGCGCCCTATCTACAGGCACAACAGCACTGGGGATCAGTGCTTTCCCAGAGACGCAACATCTCGTGGCGCTCGGCCGCGGCAGAGCCTCTTGCCGAAAAGGGAAACGTGCGGCTCCTTCTCCCACAAGGAAGGGCACAGCCCTGAAAGCTCTTGCTGCTCTTCACGGTGCCTTGGCACCCTATCGACAGGCACAACAGCAGTGGGGATCTGTGCTTTCCCAGAGACGCAACATCTCATGGCGCTCGGCCGCGGCAGAGCCTCTTGCCGAAAAGGCAAACGTCCGGCTCCTTCTCCCACAAGGAAGGGCCCAGCCCTGAAAGCTCTTGCTGCTCTTCACGGTGCCTTGGCGCCCTATCTACAGGCACAACAGCAGTGGGGAACTGTGCTTTCCCAGAGACGCAACATCTCATGGCGCTCGGCCGCGGCAGAGCCTCTTGCCGAAAAGGCAAACGTCTGGCTCCTTCTCCCACAAGGAAGGGCCCAGCCCTGAAGCTGTGGCTGCTCTTCACGGTGCCTTGGCGCCCTATGTACAGGCACAACAGCAGTGGGGATCTGTGCTTTCCCAGAGACGCAACATCTCGTGGCGCTCGGCCGCGGCAGAGCCTCTGCCGAGAAGGCAAACGTCCGGCTCCTTCTCCCACAAGGAAGGGCCCAGCCCTGAAAGCTCTTGCTGCTCTTCACGGTGCCTTGGCGCCCTATCTACAGGCACAACAGCACTGGGGATCTGTGCTTTCCCAGAGACGCAACATCTCATGGCGCTCGGCCGCGGCAGAGCCTCTTGCCGAAAAGGCAAACGTCCGGCTCCTTCTCCCACAAGGAAGGGCCCAGCCCTGAAAGCTCTTGCTGCTCTTCACGGTGCCTTGGCGCCCTATCTACAGGCACAACAGCAGTGGGGATCTGTGCTTTCCCAGAGACGCAACAGCTCATGGCGCTCGGCCGCGGCAGAGCCTCTTGCCGAAAAGGCAAACGTCCGCTCCTTCTCCCACAAGGAAGTGCCCAGCCCTGAAAGCTCTTGCTGCTCTTCACGGTGCCTTGGCACCCTATCTACAGGCACAACAGCAGTGGGGATCTGTGCTTTCCCAGAGACGCAACATCTCATGGCGCTCGGCCGCGGCAGAGCCTCTTGCCGAAAAGGCAAACGTCCGGCTCCTTCTCCCACAAGGAAGGGCCCAGCCCTGAAAGCTCTTGCTGCTCTTCACGGTGCCTTGGCGCCCTATCTACAGGCACAAGAGCAGTGGGGATCTGTGCTTTCCCAGAGACGCAACATCTCATGGCGCTCGGCCGCGGCAGAGCCTCTTGCCGAAAAGGCAAACGTCCGGCTCCTTCTCCCACAAGGAAGGGCCCAGCCCTGAAAGCTCTTGCTGCTCTTCACGGTGCCTTGGCGCCCTATCTACAGGCACAACAGCAGTGGGGATCTGTGCTTTCCCAGAGACGCAACATCTCGTGGCGCTCGGCCGCGGCAGAGCCTCTTGCCGAAAAGGCAAACGTCCGGCTCCTTCTCCCACAAGGAAGGGCCCAGCCCTGAAAGCTGTTGCTGGTCTTCATGGTACCTTGGCGCCCTATCTACAGGCACAACAGCAGTGGGGATCTGTGCTTTCCCAGAGACGCAACATCTCATGGCGCTCGGCCGCGGCAGAGCCTCTTGCCGAAAAGGCAAACGTCCGGCTCCTTCTCCCACAAGGAAGGGCCCAGCCCTGAAAGCTGTTGCTGCTCTTCACGGTGCCTTGGTGCCCTATCTACAGGCACAACAGCAGTGGGGATCTGTGCTTTCCCAGAGACGCAACATCTCGTGGCGCTCGGCCCGCGGCAGAGCCTCTTGCCGAAAAGGCAAACGTCCGGCTCCTTCTCCCACAAGGAAGGGCCCAGCCCTGAAAGCTCTTGCTGCTCTTCACGGTGCCTTGGCGCCCTATCTACAGGCACAACAGCAGTGGGGATCTGTGCTTTCCCAGAGACGCAACATCTCGTGGCGCTCGGCCGCGGCAGAGCCTCTTGCGAAAAGGCAAACGTCCGGCTCCTTCTCCCACAAGGAAGGGCCCAGCCCTGAAAGCTCTTGCTGCTCTTCACGGTGCCTTGGCGCCCTATCTACAGGCCCAACAGCAGTGGGGATCTGTGCTTTCCCAGAGACGCAACATCTCGTGGCTCTCGGCCGCGGCAGAGCCTCTTGCCGAAAAGGCAAACGTCCGGCTCCTTCTCCCACAAGGAAGGGCCCAGCCCTGAAAGCTCTTGCTGCTCTTCACGGTGCCTTGGCGCCCTATCTACAGGCACAACAGCACTGGGGATCTGTGCTTTCCCAGAGACGCAACATCTCGTGGCGCTCGGCCGCGGCAGAGCCTCTTGCCGAAAAGGCAAACGTCCGGCTCCTTCTCCCACAAGGAAGGGCCCAGCCCTGAAAGCTGTTGCTGCTCTTCACGGTGCCTTGGCGCCCTATCTACAGGCACAACAGCAGTGGGGATCTGTGCTTTCCCAGAGACGCAACATCTCATGGCGCTCGGCCGCGGCAGAGCCTCTTGCCGAAAAGGCAAACGTCCGGCTCCTTCTCCCACAAGGAAGGGCCCAGCCCTGAAAGCTGTTGCTGCTCTTCACAGTGCCTTGGCGCCCTATCTACAGGCACAACAGCAGTGGGGATCTGTGCTTTCCCAGAGACGCAACATCTCGTGGCGCTCGGCCGCGGCAGAGCCTCTTGCCGAAAAGGCAAACGTCCGGCTCCTTCTCCCACAAGGAAGGGCCCAGCCCTGAAAGCTCTTGCTGCTCTTCACGGTGCCTTGGCGCCCTATCTACAGGCACAACAGCAGTGGGGATCTGGGCTTTCCCAGAGACGCAACATCTCGTGGCGCTCGGCCGCGGCAGAGCCTCTTGCCGAAAAGGCAAACGTCCGCCTCCTTCTCCCACAAGGAAGGGCCCAGCCCTGAAAGCTGTTGCTGCTCTTCACGGTGCCTTGGCACCCTATCTACAGGCACAACAGCAGTGGGGATATGTGCTTTCCCAGAGACGCAACATCTCATGGCGCTCGGCCGCGGCAGAGCCTCTTGCCGAAAAGGCAAACGTCCGGCTCCTTCTCCCACAAGGAAGGGCCCAGCCCTGAAAGCTCTTGCTGCTCTTCACGGTGCCTTGGCGCCCTATCTACAGGCACAACAGCAGTGGGGATATGTGCTTTCCCAGAGACGCAACATCTCGTGGCGCTCGGCCGCGGCAGAGCCTCTTGCCGAAAAGGCAAACGTCCGGCTCCTTCTCCCACAAGGAAGGGCCCAGCCCTGAAAGCTCTTGCTGCTCTTCACGGTGCCTTGGCGCCCTATCTACAGGCCCAACAGCACTGGGGATATGTGCTTTCCCAGAGACGCAACAGCTCATGGCGCTCGGCCGCGGCAGAGCCTCTTGCCGAAAAGGCAAACGTCCGGCTCCTTCTCCCACAAGGAAGGGCCCAGCCCTGAAAGCTGTTGCTGGTCTTCATGGTGCCTTGGCGCCCTATCTACAGGCACAACAGCAGTGGGGATCTGTGCTTTCCCAGAGACGCAACATCTCATGGCGCTCGGCCCGCGGCAGAGCCTCTTGCCGAAAAGGCAAACGTCCGGCTCCTTCTCCCACAAGGAAGGGCCCAGCCCTGAAAGCTGTTGCTGCTCTTCACGGTGCCTTGGCGCCCTATCTACAGGCACAACAGCAGTGGGGATCTGTGCTTTCCCAGAGACGGAACATCTCGTGGCGTTCGGCCCCGCGGCAGAGCCTCTTGCCGAAAAGGCAAACGTCCGGCTCCTTCTCCCACAAGGAAGGGCCCAGCCCTGAAAGCTCTTGCTGCTCTTCACGGTGCCTTGGCGCCCTATCTACAGGCACAAGAGCAGTGGGGATCTGTGCTTTCCCAGAGACGCAACATCTCGTGGCGCTCGGCCGCGGCAGAGCCTCTTGCCGAAAAGGCAAACGTCCGGCTCCTTCTCCCACAAGGAAGGGCCCAGCCCTGAAAGCTCCTGCTGCTCTTCACGGTGCCTTGGCGCCCTATCTACAGGCACAACAGCAGTGGGGATCTGTGCTTTCCCAGAGACGCAACATCTCGTGGCGCTCGGCCGCGGCAGAGCCTCTTGCCGAAAAGGCAAACGTCCGGCTCCTTCTCCCACAAGGAAGGGCCCAGCCCTGAAAGCTGTTGCTGCTCTTCACGGTGCCTTGGCGCCCTATCTACAGGCACAACAGCAGTGGGGATCTGTGCTTTCCCAGAGACGCAACATCTCGTGGCGCTCGGCCGCGGCAGAGCCTCTTGCCGAAAAGGCAAACGTCCGGCTCCTTCTCCCACAAGGAAGTGCCCAGCCCTGAAAGCTCTTGCTGCTCTTCACGGTGCCTTGGCACCCAATCGACAGGCACAACAGCAGTGGGGATCTGTGCTTTCCCAGAGACGCAACATCTCATGGCGCTCGGCCGCGGCAGAGCCTCTTGCCGAAAAGGCAAACGTCCGGCTCCTTCTCCCACAAGGAAGGGCCCAGCCCTGAAAGCTCTTGCTGCTCTTCACGGTGCCTTGGCGCCCTATCTACAGGCACAACAGCAGTGGGGATCTGGGCTTTCCCAGAGATGCAACATCTCATGGCGCTCGGCCGCGGCAGAGCCTCTTGCCGAAAAGGCAAACGTCCGGCTCCTTCTCCCACAAGGAAGGGCCCAGCCCTGAAAGCTGTTGCTGCTCTTCACGGTGCCTTGGCGCCCTATCTACAGGCACAACAGCAGTGGGGATCTGTGCTTTCCCAGAGACGCAACATCTCGTGGCGCTCGGCCGCGGCAGAGCCTCTTGCCGAAAAGGCAAACGTCCGGCTCCTTCTCCCACAAGGAAGGGCCCAGCCCTGAAAGCTGTTGCTGCTCTTCACGGTGCCTTGGCGCCCTATCTACAGGCACAACAGCAGTGGGGATCTGTGCTTTCCCAGAGACGCAACATCTCGTGGCGCTCGGCCGCGGCAGAGCCTCTTGCCGAAAAGGCAAACGTCCGGCTCCTTCTCCCACAAGGAAGGGCCCAGCCCTGAAAGCTCTTGCTGCTCTTCACGGTGCCTTGGCGCCCTATCTACAGGCCCAACAGCAGTGGGGATCTGTGCTTTCCCAGAGACGGAACATCTCGTGGCGTTCGGCCGCGGCATAGCCTCTTGCCGAAAAGGCAAACGTCCGGCTCCTTCTCCCACAAGGAAGGGCCCAGCCCTGAAAGCTCTTGCTGCTCTTCACGGTGCCTTGGCGCCCTATCTACAGGCACAAGAGCAGTGGGGATCTGTGCTTTCCCAGAGACGCAACATCTCGTGGCGCTCGGCCGCGGCAGAGCCTCTTGCCGAAAAGGCAAACGTCCGGCTCCTTCTCCCACAAGGAAGGGCCCAGCCCTGAAAGCTCCTGCTGCTCTTCACGGTGCCTTGGTGCCCTATCTACAGGCACAACAGCAGTGGGGATCTGTGCTTTCCCAGAGACGCAACATCTCGTGGCGCTCGGCCGCGGCAGAGCCTCTTGCCGAAAAGGCAAACGTCCGGCTCCTTCTCCCACAAGGAAGTGCCCAGCCCTGAAAGCTGTTGCTGCTCTTCACGGTGCCTTGGCGCCCTATCTACAGGCACAACAGCAGTGGGGATCTGTGCTTTCCCAGAGACGCAACATCTTGTGGCGCTCGGCCGCGGCAGAGCCTCTTGCCGAAAAGGCAAACGTCCGGCTCCTTCTCCCACAAGGAAGGGCCCAGCCCTGAAAGCTGTTGCTGCTCTTCACGGTGCCTTGGCACCCTATCTACAGGCACAACAGCAGTGGGGATCTGTGCTTTCCCAGAGACGCAACATCTCGTGGCGCTCCGCCGCGGCAGAGCCTCTTGCCGAAAAGGCAAACGTCCGGCTCCTTCTCCCACAAGGAAGGGCCCAGCCCTGAAAGCTCTTGCTGCTCTTCACGGTGCCTTGGCGCCCTATCTACAGGCACAAGAGCAGTGGGGATCTGTGCTTTCCCAGAGACGCAACATCTCGTGGCTCTCGGCCGCGGCAGAGCCTCTTGCCGAAAAGGCAAACGTCCGGCTCCTTCTCCCACAAGGAAGGGCCCAGCCCTGAAAGCTCTTGCTGCTCTTCACGGTGCCTTGGTGCCCTATCTACAGGCACAACAGCACTGGGGATCTGTGCTTTCCCAGAGACGCAACATCTCGTGGCGCTCGGCCCGCGGCAGAGCCTCTTGCCGAAAAGGCAAACGTCCGGCTCCTTCTCCCACAAGGAAGGGCCCAGCCCTGAAAGCTCTTGCTGCTCTTCACGGTGCCTTGCCGCCCTATCGACAGGCACAACAGCAGTGGGGATCTGTGCTTTCCCAGAGACGCAACATCTCATGGCGCTCGGCCGCGGCAGAGCCTCTTGCCGAAAAGGCAAACGTCCGGCTCCTTCTCCCACAAGGAAGGGCCCAGCCCTGAAAGCTCTTGCTGCTCTTCACGGTGCCTTGGCGCCCTATCGACAGGCACAACAGCAGTGGGGATCTGGGCTTTCCAAGAGACGCAACATCTCATGGCGCTCGGCCGCGGCAGAGCCTCTTGCCGAAAAGGCAAACGTCCGGCTCCTTCTCCCACAAGGAAGGGCCCAGCCCTGAAAGCTGTTGCTGCTCTTCACGGTGCCTTGGCGCCCTATCTACAGGCACAACAGCAGTGGGGATCTGTGCTTTCCCAGAGACGCAACATCTCGTGGCGCTCGGCCGCGGCAGAGCCTCTTGCCGAAAAGGCAAACGTCCGGCTCCTTCTCCCACAAGGAAGGGCCAGCCCTGAAAGCTGTTGCTGCTCTTCACGGTGCCTTGGCGCCTATCGACAGGCACAACAGCAGTGGGGATCTGTGCTTTCCCAGAGACGCAACATCTCGTGGCGCTCGGCCGCGGCAGAGCCTCTTGCCGAAAAGGCAAACGTCCGGCTCCTTCTCCTACAAGGAAGTGCCCAGACCTGAAAGCTGTTGCTGCTCTTCACGGTGCCTTGGCGCCCTATCTACAGGCACAACAGCAGTGGGGATCTGTGCTTTCCCAGACACGCAACATCTCGTGGCGCTCGGCCGCGGCAGAGCCTCTTGCCGAAAAGGCAAACGTCCGGCTCCTTCTCCCACAAGGAAGGGCCCAGCCCTGAAAGCTGTTGCTGCTCTTCACGGTGCCTTGGCGCCCTATCTACAGGCACAACAGCAGTGGGGATCTGTGCTTTCCCAGAGACGCAACATCTCGTGGCGCTCGGCCGCGGCAGAGCCTCTTGCCGAAAAGGCAAACGTCCGGCTCCTTCTCCCACAAGGAAGGGGCCCAGCCCTGAAAGCTCTTGCTGCTCTTCACGGTGCCTTGGCGCCCTATCTACAGGCACAAGAGCAGTGAGGATCTGGGCTTTCCCAGAGACGCAACATCTCGTGGCGCTCGGCCGCGGCAGAGCCTCTTGCCGAAAAGGCAAACGTCCGGCTCCTTCTCCCACAAGGAAGGGCCCAGCCCTGAAAGCTGTTGCTGCTCTTCACGGTGCCTTGGCGCCCTATGTACAGGCACAACAGCAGTGGGGATATGTGCTTTCCCAGAGACGCAACATCTCATGGCGCTCGGCCGCGGCAGAGCCTCTTGCCGAAAAGGCAAACGTCCGGCTCCTTCTCCCACAAGGAAGGGCCCAGCCCTGAAAGCTGTTGCTGCTCTTCACGGTGCCTTGGCGCCCTATCTACAGGCCCAACAGCAGTGGGGATATGTGCTTTCCCAGAGACGCAACATCTCGTGGCGCTCGGCCGCGGCAGAGCCTCTTGCCGAAAAGGCAAAAGTCCGGCTCCTTCTCCCACAAGGAAGGGCCCAGCCCTGAAAGCTGTTGCTGCTCTTCACGGTGCCTTGGCGCCCTATCGACAGGCACAACAGCAGTGGGGATCTGTGCTTTCCCAGAGACGCAACATCTCATGGCGCTCGGCCGCGGCAGAGCCTCTTGCCGAAAAGGCAAACGTCCGGCTCCTTCTCCCACAAGGAAGGGCCCAGCCCTGAAAGCTCTTGCTGCTCTTCACGGTGCCTTGGCGCCCTATCTACAGGCACAACAGCAGTGGGGATCTGGGCTTTCCCAGAGATGCAACATCTCATGGCGCTCGGCCGCGGCAGAGCCTCTTGCCGAAAAGGCAAACGTCCGGCTCCTTCTCCCACAAGGAAGGGCCCAGCCCTGAAAGCTGTTGCTGCTCTTCACGGTGCCTTGGCGCCCTATCTACAGGCACAACAGCAGTGGGGATCTGTGCTTTCCCAGAGACGCAACATCTCATGGCACTCGGCCGCGGCAGAGCCTCTTGCCGAAAAGGCAAACGTCCGGCTCCTTCTCCCACAAGGAAGGACCCAGCCCTGAAAGCTCTTGCTGCTCTTCACGGTGCCTTGGCGCCCTATCTACAGGCACAACAGCAGTGGGGATCTGTGCTTTCCCAGGGACGCAACATCTCATGGCGCTCGGCCGCGGCAGAGCCTCTTGCCGAAAAGGCAAACGTCCGGCTCCTTCTCCCACAAGGAAGGGCCCAGCCCTGAAAGCTCTTGCTGCTCTTCACGGTGCCTTGGCGCCCTATCTACAGGCACAAGAGCAGTGGGGATCTGTGCTTTCCCAGAGACGCAACATCTCGTGGCGCTCGGCCGCGGCAGAGCCTCTTGCTGAAAAGGCAAACGTCCGGCTCCTTCTCCCACAAGGAAGGGCCCAGCCCTGAAAGCTGTTGCTGCTCTTCACGGTGCCTTGGCGCCCTATCTACAGGCACAACAGCAGTGGGGATCTGTGCTTTCCCAGAGACGCAACATCTCGTGGCGCTCGGCCGCGGCAGAGCCTCTTGCCGAAAAGGCAAACGTCCGGCTCCTTCTCCCACAAGGAAGGGCCCAGCCCTGAAAGCTCTTGCTGCTCTTCACGGTGCCTTGGCGCCCTATCTACAGGCACAAGAGCAGTGGGGATCTGTGCTTTCCCAGAGACGCAACATCTCATGGCGCTCGGCCGCGGCAGAGCCTCTTGCCGAAAAGGCAAACGTCCGGCTCCTTCTCCCACAAGGAAGGGCCCAGCCCTGAAAGCTGTTGCTGCTCTTCACGGTGCCTTGGTGCCCTATCTACAGGCACAACAGCAGTGGGGATCTGTGCTTTCCCAGAGACGGAACATCTCGTGGCGTTCGGCCGCGGCATAGCCTCTTGCCGAAAAGGCAAACGTCCGGCTCCTTCTCCCACAAGGAAGGGCCCAGCCCTGAAAGCTCTTGCTGCTCTTCACGGTGCCTTGGCGCCCTATCTACAGGCACAAGAGCAGTGTGGGGATCTGTGCTTTCCCAGAGACGCAACATCTCATGGCGCTCGGCCGCGGCAGAGCCTCTTGCCGAAAAGGCAAACGTCCGGCTCCTTCTCCCACAAGGAAGGGCCCAGCCCTGAAAGCTCCTGCTGCTCTTCACGGTGCCTTGGCGCCCTATCTACAGGCACAACAGCAGTGGGGATCTGTGCTTTCCCAGAGACGCAACATCTCATGGCGCTCGGCCGCGGGCAGAGCCTCTTGCCGAAAAGGCAAACGTCCGGCTCCTTCTCCCACAAGGAAGGGCCCCAGCCCTGAAAGCTGTTGCTGCTCTTCACGGTGCCTTGGTGCCCTATCTACAGGCCCAACAGCAGTGGGGATCTGTGCTTTCCCAGAGACGGAACATCTCGTGGCGTTCGACGGACCGCGGCATAGCCTCTTGCCGAAAAGGCAAACGTCCGGCTCCTTCTCCCACAAGGAAGGGCCCAGCCCTGAAAGCTCTTGCTGCTCTTCACGGTGCCTTGGCGCCCTATCTACAGGCACAAGAGCAGTGGGGATCTGTGCTTTCCCAGAGACGCAACATCTCATGGCGCTCGGCCGCGGCAGAGCCTCTTGCCGAAAAGGCAAACGTCCGGCTCCTTCTCCCACAAGGAAGGGCCCAGCCCTGAAAGCTCCTGCTGCTCTTCACGGTGCCTTGGTGCCCTATCTACAGGCACAACAGCAGTGGGGATCTGTGCTTTCCCAGAGACGCAACATCTCGTGGCGCTCGGCCGCGGCAGAGCCTCTTGCCGAAAAGGCAAACGTCCGGCTCCTTCTCCCACAAGGAAGTGCCCAGCCCTGAAAGCTGTTGCTTGCTCTTCACGGTGCCTTGGCGCCCCTATCTACAGGCACAACAGCAGTGGGGATCTGTGCTTTCCCAGAGACGCAACACCCTCATGGCGCTCGGCCGCGGCAGAGCCTCTTGCCGAAAAGGCAAACGTCCGGCTCCTTCTCCCACAAGGAAGGGCCCAGCCCTGAAAGCTGTTGCTGCTCTTCATGGTGCCTTGGCACCCTATCTACAGGCACAACAGCAGTGGGGATCTGTGCTTTCCCAGAGACGCAACATCTCGTGGCGCTCCGCCGCGGCAGAGCCTCTTGCCGAAAAGGCAAACGTCCGGCTCCTTCTCCCACAAGGAAGGGCCCAGCCCTGAAAGCTCTTGCTGCTCTTCACGGTGCCTTGGCGCCCTATCTACAGGCACAACAGCAGTGGGGATCTGTGCTTTCCCAGAGACGCAACATCTCGTGGCGCTCGGCCGCGGCAGAGCCTCTTGCCGAAAAGGCAAACGTCCGGCTCCTTCTCCCACAAGGAAGGGCCCAGCCCTGAAAGCTCTTGCTGCTCTTCACGGTGCCTTGGTGCCCTATCTACAGGCACAACAGCACTGGGGATCTGTGCTTTCCCAGAGACGGAACATCTCGTGGCGCTCGGCCGCTGGCAGAGCCTCTTGCCGAAAAGGCAAACGTCCGGCTCCTTCTCCCACAAGGAAGGGCCCAGCCCTGAAAGCTCTTGCTGCTCTTCACGGTGCCTTGGCGCCCTATCTACAGGCACAACAGCAGTGGGGATCTGTGCTTTCCCAGAGACGCAACATCTCATGGCGCTCGGCCGCGGCAGAGCCTCTTGCCGAAAAGGCAAACGTCCGGCTCCTTCTCCCACAAGGAAGGGCCCAGCCCTGAAAGCTCTTGCTGCTCTTCACAGTGCCTTGGCGCCCTATCTACAGGCACAACAGCAGTGGGATCTGTGCTTTCCCAGAGACGCAACATCTCGTGGCGCTCGGCCGCGGCAGAGCCTCTTGCCGAAAAGGCAAACGTCCGGCTCCTTCTCCCACAAGGAAGGGCCCAGCCCTGAAAGCTCTTGCTGCTCTTCACGGTGCCTTGGCGCCCTATCTACAGGCACAAGAGCAGTGAGGATCTGGGCTTTCCCAGAGACGCAACATCTCGTGGCGCTCGGCCGCGGCAGAGCCTCTTGCCGAAAAGGCAAACGTCCGCCTCCTTCTCCCACAAGGAAGGGCCCAGCCCTGAAAGCTGTTGCTGCTCTTCACGGTGCCTTGGCGCCCTATCTACAGGCCCAACAGCAGTGGGGATATGTGCTTTCCCAGAGACGCAACATCTCATGGCGCTCGGCCGCGGCAGAGCCTCTTGCCGAAAAGGCAAACGTCCGGCTCCTTCTCCCACAAGGAAGGGCCCAGCCCTGAAAGCTGTTGCTGCTCTTCACGGTGCCTTGGCGCCCTATCTACAGGCCCAACAGCAGTGGGGATATGTGCTTTCCCAGAGACGCAACATCTCGTGGCGCTCGGCCGCGGCAGAGCCTCTTGCCGAAAAGGCAAACGTCCGGCTCCTTCTCCCACAAGGAAGGGCCCAGCCCTGAAAGCTGTTGCTGCTCTTCACGGTGCCTTGGCGCCCTATCTACAGGCACAACAGCAGTGGGGATCTGTGCTTTCCCCAGAGACGCAACATCTCATGGCGCTCGGCCGCGGCAGAGCCTCTTGCCGAAAAGGCAAACGTCCGGCTCCTTCTCCCACAAGGAAGGGCCCAGCCCTGAAAGCTCTTGCTGCTCTTCACGGTGCCTTGGCGCCCTATCTACAGGCACAACAGCAGTGGGATCTGGGCTTTCCCAGAGATGCAACATCTCATGGCGCTCGGCCGCGGCAGAGCCTCTTGCCGAAAAGGCAAACGTCCGGCTCCTTCTCCCACAAGGAAGGGCCCAGCCCTGAAAGCTGTTGCTGCTCTTCACGGTGCCTTGGCGCCCTATCCTACAGGCACAACAGCAGTGGGGATCTGTGCTTTCCCCAGAGACGCAACATCTCATGGCACTCGGCCGCGGCAGAGCCTCTTGCCGAAAAGGCAAACGTCCGGCTCCTTCTCCCACAAGGAAGGACCCAGCCCTGAAAGCTGTTGCTGCTCTTCACGGTGCCTTGGCGCCCTATCTACAGGCACAACAGCAGTGGGGATCTGTGCTTTCCCAGAGACGCAACATCTCATGGCGCTCGGCCGCGGCAGAGCCTCTTGCCGAAAAGGCAAACGTCCGGCTCCTTCTCCCACAAGGAAGGGCCCAGCCCTGAAAGGCTCTTGCTGCTCTTCACGGTGCCTTGGCGCCCTATCTACAGGCACAAGAGCAGTGGGGATCTGTGCTTTCCCAGAGACGCAACATCTCGTGGCGCTCGGGCCGCGGCAGAGCCTCTTGCCGAAAAGGCAAACGTCCGGCTCCTTCTCCCACAAGGAAGGGCCCAGCCCTGAAAGCTGTTGCTGCTCTTCACGGTGCCTTGGCGCCCTATCTACAGGCACAACAGCAGTGGGGATCTGTGCTTTCCCAGAGACGCAACATCTCGTGGCGCTCGTCCGCGGCAGAGCCTCTTGCCGAAAAGGCAAACGTCCGGCTCCTTCTCCCACAAGGAAGGGCCCAGCCCTGAAAGCTCTTGCTGCTCTTCACGGTGCCTTGGCGCCCTATCTACAGCACAACAGCAGTGGGGATCTGTGCTTTCCCAGAGACGCAACATCTCATGGCGCTCGGCCGCGGCAGAGCCTCTTGCCGAAAAGGCAAACGTCCGGCTCCTTCTCCCACAAGGAAGGGCCCAGCCCTGAAAGCTGTTGCTGCTCTTCACGGTGCCCTTGGTGCCCTATCTACAGGCACAACAGCAGTGGGGATCTGTGCTTTCCCAGAGACGCAACATCTCGTGGCGCTCGGCCGCGGCAGAGCCTCTTGCCGAAAAGGCAAACGTGCGGCTCCTTCTCCCACAAGGAAGTGCCCAGCCCTGAAAGCTGTTGCTGCTCTTCACGGTGCCTTGGCGCCCTATCTACAGGCACAACAGCAGTGGGGATCTGTGCTTTCCCAGAGACGCAACACCTCATGGCGCTCGGCCGCGGCAGAGCCTCTTGCCGAAAAGGCAAACGTCCGGCTCCTTCTCCCACAAGGAAGGGCCCAGCCCTGAAAGCTGTTGCTGCTCTTCACGGTGCCTTTGGCGCCCTATCTACAGGCACAACAGCAGTGGGCATCTGTGCTTTCCCAGAGACGCAACATCTCGTGGCGCTCCGCCGCGGCAGAGCCTCTTGCCGAAAAGGCAAACGTCCGGCTCCTTCTCCCACAAGGAAGGGCCCAGCCCTGAAAGCTCTTGCTGCTCTTCACGGTTGCCTTGGCGCCCTATCTACAGGCACAACAGCAGTGGGGGATCTGTGCTTTCCCAGAGACGCAACATCTCGTGTCTCTCGGCCGGCGGCAGAGCCTCTTGCCGAAAATGCAAACGTCCGGCTCCTTCTCCCACAAGGAAGGGCCCAGCCCTGAAAGCTCTTGCTGCTCTTCACGGTGCCTTGGTGCCCTATCTACAGGCACAACAGCACTGGGGATCTGTGCTTTCCCAGAGACGGAACATCTCGTGGCGCTCGGGACCGCGGCAGAGCCTCTTGCCGAAAAGGCAAACGTCCGGCTCCTTCTCCCACAAGGAAGGGCCCAGCCCTGAAAGCTCTTGCTGCTCTTCACGGTGCCTTGGCGCCCTATCTACAGGCACAACAGCAGTGGGGATCTGTGCTTTCCCAGAGACGCAACATCTCATGGCGCTCGGCCGCGGCAGAGCCTCTTGCCGAAAAGGCAAACGTCCGGCTCCTTCTCCCACAAGGAAGGGCCCAGCCCTGAAAGCTCTTGCTGCTATTCACAGTGCCTTGGCGCCCTATCTACAGGCACAACAGCAGTGGGGATCTGTGCTTTCCCAGAGACGCAACATCTCGTGGCGCTCGGCCGCGGCAGAGCCTCTTGCCGAAAAGGCAAACGTCCGGCTCCTTCTCCCACAAGGAAGGGCCCAGCCCTGAAAAGCTGTTGCTGCTCTTCACGGTGCCTTGGCGCCCTATCTACAGGCACAACAGCAGTGGGGATCTGGGCTTTCCCAGAGACGCAACATCTCCTGGCGCTCGGCCGCGGCAGAGCCTCTTGCCGAAAAGGCAAACGTCCGGCTCCTTCTCCCACAAGGAAGGGCCCAGCCCTGAAAGCTGTTGCTGCTCTTCACGGTGCCTTGGCGCCCTATCTACAGGCCCAACAGCAGTGGGGATATGTGCTTTCCCAGAGACGCAACATCTCATGGCGCTCGGCCGCGGCAGAGCCTCTTGCCGAAAAGGCAACGTCCGGCTCCTTCTCCCACAAGGAAGGGCCCAGCCCTGAAAGCTCTTGCTGCTCTTCACGGTGCCTTGGCGCCCCTATCTACAGGCACAACAGCAGTGGGGATCTGTGCTTTCCCAGAGACGCAACATCTCATGGCGCTCGGCCCGCGGCAGAGCCTCTTGCCGAAAAGGCAAACGTCCGGCTCCTTCTCCCACAAGGAAGGGCCCAGCCCTGAAAGCTGTTGCTGCTCTTCACGGTGCCTTGGTGCCCTATCTACAGGCACAACAGCAGTGGGGATCTGTGCTTTCCCAGATACGGAACATCTCGTGGCGTTCGGCCGCGGCAGAGCCTCTTGCCGAAAAGGCAAACGTCCGGCTCCTTCTCCCACAAGGAAGGGCCCAGCCCTGAAAGCTCTTGCTGCTCTTCACGGTGCCTTGGCGCCCTATCTACAGGCACAACAGCAGTGGGGATCTGTGCTTTCCCAGAGACGCAACATCTCACGGCGCTCGGCCGCGGCAGAGCCTCTTGCCGAAAAGGCAAACGTCCGGCTCCTTCTCCCACAAGGAAGGGCCCAGCCCTGAAAGCTCTTGCTGCTCTTCACGGTGCCTTTGGCGCCCTATCTACAGGCACAACAGCAGTGGGGATCTGTGCTTTCCCAGAGACGCAACATCTCATGGCGCTCGGCCGCGGCAGAGCCTCTTGTCGAAAAGGCAAACGTCCGGCTCCTTCTCCCACAAGGAAGGGCCCAGCCCTGAAAGCTCTTGCTGCTCTTCACGGTGCCTTGGCGCCCTATCTACAGGCACAACAGCAGTGGGGATCTGGGCTTTCCCAGAGATGCAACATCTCATGGCGCTCGGCCGCGGCAGAGCCTCTTGCCGAAAAGGCAAACGTCCGGCTCCTTCTCCCACAAGGAAGGGCCCAGCCCTGAAAGCTGTTGCTGCTCTTCACGGTGCCTTGGCGCCCTATCTACAGGCACAACAGCAGTGGGGATCTGTGCTTTCCCAGAGACGCAACATCTCATGGCACTCGGCCGCGGCAGAGCCTCTTGCCGAAAAGGCAAACGTCCGGCTCCTTCTCCCACAAGGAAGGACCCAGCCCTGAAAGCTGTTGCTGCTCTTCACGGTGCCTTGGCGCCCTATCTACAGGCACAACAGCAGTGGGGATCTGTGCTTTCCCAGAGACGCAACATCTCATGGCGCTCGGCCGCGGCAGAGCCTCTTGCCGAAAAGGCAAACGTCCGGCTCCTTCTCCCACAAGGAAGGGCCCAGCCCTGAAAGCTCTTGCTGCTCTTCACGGTGCCTTGGTGCCCTATCTACAGGCACAACAGCAGTGGGGATCTGTGCTTTCCCAGAGACGCAACATCTCGTGGCGCTCGGCCGCGGCAGAGCCTCTTGCCGAAAAGGCAAACGTCCGGCTCCTTCTCCCACAAGGAAGGGCCCAGCCCTGAAAGCTCTTGCTGCTCTTCACGGTGCCTTGGCGCCCTATCTACAGGCACAACAGCAGTGGGGATCTGTGCTTTCCCAGAGACGCAACATCTCATGGCGCTCGGCCGCGGCAGAGCCTCTTGCCGAAAAGGCAAACGTCCGGCTCCTTCTCCCACAAGGAAGGGCCCAGCCCTGAAAGCTGTTGCTGCTCTTCACGGTGCCTTGGTGCCCTATCTACAGGCACAACAGCAGTGGGGATCTGTGCTTTCCCAGAGACGCAACATCTCGTGGCGCTCGGCCGCGGCAGAGCCTCTTGCCGAAAAGGCAAACGTGCGGCTCCTTCTCCCACAAGGAAGTGCCCAGCCCTGAAAGCTCTTGCTGCTCTTCACGGTGCCTTGGCGCCCTATCTACAGGCACAACAGCAGTGGGGATCTGTGCTTTCCCAGAGACGCAACACCTCATGGCGCTCGGCCGCGGCAGAGCCTCTTGCCGAAAAGGCAAACGTCCGGCTCCTTCTCCCACAAGGAAGGGCCCAGCCCTGAAAGCTCTTGCTGCTCTTCACGGTGCCTTGGCGCCCTATCTACAGGCACAACAGCAGTGGGGATCTGTGCTTTCCCAGAGACGCAACATCTCGTGGCGCTCGGCCGCGGCAGAGCCTCTTGCCGAAAAGGCAAACGTCCGGCTCCTTCTCCCACAAGGAAGGGCCCAGCCCTGAAAGCTGTTGCTGCTCTTCACGGTGCCTTGGCGCCCTATCTACAGGCACAACAGCAGTGGGGATCTGTGCTTTCCCAGAGACGCAACATCTCATGGCACTCGGCCGCGGCAGAGCCTCTTGCCGAAAAGGCAAACGTCCGGCTCCTTCTCCCACAAGGAAGGACCCAGCCCTGAAAGCTGTTGCTGCTCTTCACGGTGCCTTGGCGCCCTATCTACAGGCACAACAGCAGTGGGGATCTGTGCTTTCCCAGAGACGCAACATCTCATGGCGCTCGGCCGCGGCAGAGCCTCTTGCCGAAAAGGCAAACGTCCGGCTCCTTCTCCCACAAGGAAGGGCCCAGCCCTGAAAGCTCTTGCTGCTCTTCACGGTGCCTTGGCGCCCTATCTACAGGCACAAGAGCAGTGGGGATCTGTGCTTTCTTAGAGACGCAACATCTCGTGGCGCTCGGCCGCGGCAGAGCCTCTTGCCGAAAAGGCAAACGTCCGGCTCCTTCTCCCACAAGGAAGGGCCCAGCCCTGAAAGCTGTTGCTGCTCTTCACGGTGCCTTGGCGCCCTATCTACAGGCACAACAGCAGTGGGGATCTGTGCTTTCCCAGAGACGCAACATCTCGTGGCGCTCGGCCGCGGCAGAGGCTCTTGCCGAAAAGGCAAACGTCCGGCTCCTTCTCCCACAAGGAAGGGCCCAGCCCTGAAAGCTCTTGCTGCTCTTCACGGTGCCTTGGCGCCCTATCTACAGGCACAACAGCAGTGGGGATCTGTGCTTTCCCAGAGACGCAACATCTCATGGCGCTCGGCCGCGGCAGAGCCTCTTGCCGAAAAGGCAAACGTCCGGCTCCTTCTCCCACAAGGAAGGGCCCAGCCCTGAAAGCTGTTGCTGCTCTTCACGGTGCCTTGGCGCCCTATCTACAGGCACAACAGCAGTGGGGATCTGTGCTTTCCCAGAGACGCAACATCTCGTGGCGCTCGGCCGCGGCAGAGCCTCTTGCCGAAAAGGCAAACGTGCGGCTCCTTCTCCCACAAGGAAGTGCCCAGCCCTGAAAGCTCTTGCTGCTCTTCACGGTGCCTTGGCGCCCTATCTACAGGCACAACAGCAGTGGGGATCTGTGCTTTCCCAGAGACGCAACACCTCATGGCGCTCGGCCGCGGCAGAGCCTCTTGCCGAAAAGGCAAACGTCCGGCTCCTTCTCCCACAAGGAAGGACCCAGCCCTGAAAGCTGTTGCTGCTCTTCACGGTGCCTTGGCGCCCTATCTACAGGCACAACAGCAGTGGGGATCTGTGCTTTCCCAGAGACGCAACATCTTGTGGCGCTCGGCCGCGGCAGAGCCTCTTGCCGAAAAGGCAAACGTCCGGCTCCTTCTCCCACAAGGAAGGGCCCAGCCCTGAAAGCTCTTGCTGCTCTTCACGGTGCCTTGGCGCCCTATCTACAGGCACAAGAGCAGTGGGGATCTGTGCTTTCCCAGAGACGCAACATCTCGTGGCGCTCGGGCCGCGGCAGAGCCTCTTGCCGAAAAGGCAAACGTCCGGCTCCTTCTCCCACAAGGAAGGGCCCAGCCCTGAAAGCTGTTGCTGCTCTTCACGGTGCCTTGGCGCCCTATCTACAGGCACAACAGCAGTGGGGATCTGTGCTTTCCCAGAGACGCAACATCTCGTGGCGCTCGGCCGCGGCAGAGGCTCTTGCCGAAAAGGCAAACGTCCGGCTCCTTCTCCCACAAGGAAGGGCCCAGCCCTGAAAGCTCTTGCTGCTCTTCACGGTGCCTTGGCGCCCTATCTACAGGCACAACAGCAGTGGGGATCTGTGCTTTCCCAGAGACGCAACATCTCATGGCGCTCGGCCGCGGCAGAGCCTCTTGCCGAAAAGGCAAACGTCCGGCTCCTTCTCCCACAAGGAAGGGCCCAGCCCTGAAAGCTGTTGCTGCTCTTCACGGTGCCTTGGTGCCCTATCTACAGGCACAACAGCAGTGGGGATCTGTGCTTTCCCAGAGACGCAACATCTCGTGGCGCTCGGCCGCGGCAGAGCCTCTTGCCGAAAAGGCAAACGTGCGGCTCCTTCTCCCACAAGGAAGTGCCCAGCCCTGAAAGCTCTTGCTGCTCTTCACGGTGCCTTGGCGCCCTATCTACAGGCACAACAGCAGTGGGGATCTGTGCTTTCCCAGAGACGCAACACCTCATGGCGCTCGGCCGCGGCAGAGCCTCTTGCCGAAAAGGCAAACGTCCGGCTCCTTCTCCCACAAGGAAGGGCCCAGCCCTGAAAGCTCTTGCTGCTCTTCACGGTGCCTTGGCGCCCTATCTACAGGCACAACAGCAGTGGGGATCTGTGCTTTCCCAGAGACGCAACATCTCGTGGCGCTCGGCCGCGGCAGAGCCTCTTGCCGAAAAGGCAAACGTCCGGCTCCTTCTCCCACAAGGAAGGGCCCAGCCCTGAAAGCTCTTGCTGCTCTTCACGGTGCCTTGGCGCCCTATCTACAGGCACAACAGCAGTGGGGATCTGTGCTTTCCCAGAGACGCAACATCTCGTGTCTCTCGGCCGCGGCAGAGCCTCTTGCCGAAAAGGCAAACGTCCGGCTCCTTCTCCCACAAGGAAGGGCCCAGCCCTGAAAGCTCTTGCTGCTCTTCACGGTGCCTTGGTGCCCTATCTACAGGCACAACAGCACTGGGGATCTGTGCTTTCCCAGAGACGGAACATCTCGTGGCGCTCGGCCGCGGCAGAGCCTCTTGCCGAAAAGGCAAACGTCCGGCTCCTTCTCCCACAAGGAAGGGCCCAGCCCTGAAAGCTGTTGCTGCTCTTCACGGTGCCTTGGCGCCCTATCTACAGGCACAACAGCAGTGGGGATCTGTGCTTTCCCAGAGACGCAACATCTCATGGCGCTCGGCCGCGGCAGAGCCTCTTGCCGAAAAGGCAAACGTCCGGCTCCTTCTCCCACAAGGAAGGGCCCAGCCCTGAAAGCTCTTGCTGCTCTTCACAGTGCCTTGGCGCCCTATCTACAGGCACAACAGCAGTGGGGATCTGTGCTTTCCCAGAGACGCAACATCTCGTGGCGCTCGGCCGCGGCAGAGCCTCTTGCCGAAAAGGCAAACGTCCGGCTCCATCTCCCACAAGGAAGGGCCCAGCCCTGAAAGCTCCTGCTGCTCTTCACGGTGCCTTGGCGCCCTATCTACAGGCACAACAGCAGTGGGGATCTGGGCTTTCCCAGAGACGCAACATCTCCTGGCGCTCGGCCGCGGCAGAGCCTCTTGCCGAAAAGGCAAACGTCCGGCTCCTTCTCCCACAAGGAAGGGCCCAGCCCTGAAAGCTGTTGCTGCTCTTCACGGTGCCTTGGCGCCCTATCTACAGGCCCAACAGCAGTGGGGATATGTGCTTTCCCAGAGACGCAACATCTCATGGCGCTCGGCCGCGGCAGAGCCTCTTGCCGAAAAGGCAAACGTCCGGCTCCTTCTCCCACAAGGAAGGGCCCAGCCCTGAAAGCTGTTGCTGCTCTTCACGGTGCCTTGGCGCCCTATCTACAGGCACAACAGCAGTGGGGATCTGTGCTTTCCCAGAGACGCAACATCTCATGGCGCTCGGCCGCGGCAGAGCCTCTTGCCGAAAAGGCAAACGTCCGGCTCCTTCTCCCACAAGGAAGGGCCCAGCCCTGAAAGCTGTTGCTGCTCTTCACGGTGCCTTGGTGCCCTATCTACAGGCACAACAACAGTGGGGATCTGTGCTTTCCCAGAGACGGAACATCTCGTGGCGTTCGGCCGCGGCAGAGCCTTTTGCCGAAAAGGCAAACGTCCGGCTCCTTCTCCCACAAGGAAGGGCCCAGCCCTGAAAGCTCTTGCTGCTCTTCACGGTGCCTTGGCGCCCTATCTACAGGCACAACAGCAGTGGGGATCTGTGCTTTCCCAGAGACGCAACATCTCATGGCGCTCGGCCGCGGCAGAGCCTCTTGCCGAAAAGGCAAACGTCCGGCTCCTTCTCCCACAAGGAAGGGCCCAGCCCTGAAAGCTCTTGCTGCTCTTCACGGTGCCTTGGCGCCCTATCTACAGGCACAACAGCAGTGGGGATCTGTGCTTTCCCAGAGACGCAACATCTCGTGGCGCTCGGCCGCGGCAGAGCCTCTTGCCGAAAAGGCAAACGTCCGGCTCCTTCTCCCACAAGGAAGGGCCCAGCCCTGAAAGCTCTTGCTGCTCTTCACGGTGCCTTGGCGCCCTATCTACAGGCACAAGAGCAGTGGGGATCTGTGCTTTCCCAGAGACGCAACATCTCGTGGCGCTCGGCCGCGGCAGAGCCTCTTGCCGAAAAGGCAAACGTCCGGCTCCTTCTCCCACAAGGAAGGGCCCAGCCCTGAAAGCTCCTGCTGCTCTTCACGGTGCCTTGGCGCCCTATCTACAGGCACAACAGCAGTGGGGATCTGTGCTTTCCCAGAGACGCAACATCTCGTGGCGCTCGGCCGCGGCAGAGCCTCTTGCCGAAAAGGCAAACGTCCGGCTCCTTCTCCCACAAGGAAGGGCCCAGCCCTGAAAGCTCTTGCTGCTCTTCACGGTGCCTTGGCGCCCTATCTACAGGCACAACAGCAGTGGGGATCTGTGCTTTCCCAGAGACGCAACATCTCGTGGCGCTCGGCCGCGGCAGAGCCTCTTGCCGAAAAGGCAAACGTCCGGCTCCTTCTCCCACAAGGAAGGGCCCAGCCCTGAAAGCTCCTGCTGCTCTTCACGGTGCCTTGGCGCCCTATCTACAGGCACAACAGCAGTGGGGATCTGTGCTTTCCCAGAGACGCAACATCTCGTGGCGCTCGGCCGCGGCAGAGCCTCTTGCCGAAAAGGCAAACGTGCGGCTCCTTCTCCCACAAGGAAGGGCCCAGCCCTGAAAGCTCTTGCTGCTCTTCACGGTGCCTTGGCGCCCTATCTACAGGCACAACAGCAGTGGGGATCTGTGCTTTCCCAGAGACGCAACATCTCGTGGCGCTCGGCCGCGGCAGAGCCTCTTGCCGAAAAGGCAAACGTCCGGCTCCTTCTCCCACAAGGAAGTGCCCAGCCCTGAAAGCTCTTGCTGCTCTTCACGGTGCCTTGGCACCCTATCGACAGGCACAACAGCAGTGGGGATCTGTGCTTTCCCAGAGACGCAACATCTCATGGCGCTCGGCCGCGGCAGAGCCTCTTGCCGAAAAGGCAAACGTGCGGCTCCTTCTCCCACAAGGAAGGGCCCAGCCCTGAAAGCTCTTGCTGCTCTTCACGGTGCCTTGGCGCCCTATCTACAGGCACAACAGCAGTGGGGATCTGTGCTTTCCCAGAGACGCAACATCTCGTGGCGCTCGGCCGCGGCAGAGCCTCTTGCCGAAAAGGCAAACGTCCGGCTCCTTCTCCCACAAGGAAGGGCCCAGCCCTGAAAGCTGTTGCTGCTCTTCACGGTGCCTTGGTGCCCTATCTACAGGCACAACAGCAGTGGGGATCTGTGCTTTCCCAGAGACGCAACATCTCATGGCGCTCGGCCGCGGCAGAGCCTCTTGCCGAAAAGGCAAACGTCCGGCTCCTTCTCCCACAAGGAAGGGCCCAGCCCTGAAAGCTGTTGCTGGTCTTCATGGTGCCTTGGCGCCCTATCTACAGGCACAACAGCAGTGGGGATCTGTGCTTTCCCAGAGACGCAACATCTCATGGCGCTCGGCCGCGGCAGAGCCTCTTGCCGAAAAGGCAAACGTCCGGCTCCTTCTCCCACAAGGAAGGGCCCAGCCCTGAAAGCTGTTGCTGCTCTTCACGGTGCCTTGGTGCCCTATCTACAGGCACAACAGCAGTGGGGATCTGTGCTTTCCCAGAGACGGAATATCTCGTGGCGTTCGGCCGCGGCAGAGCCTCTTGCCGAAAAGGCAAACGTCCGGCTCCTTCTCCCACAAGGAAGGGCCCAGCCCTGAAAGCTCTTGCTGCTCTTCACGGTGCCTTGGCGCCCTATCTACAGGCACAAGAGCAGTGGGGATCTGTGCTTTCCCAGAGACGCAACATCTCGTGGCGCTCGGCCGCGGCAGAGCCTCTTGCCGAAAAGGCAAACGTCCGGCTCCTTCTCCCACAAGGAAGGGCCCAGCCCTGAAAGCTCCTGCTGCTCTTCACGGTGCCTTGGCGCCCTATCTACAGGCACAACAGCAGTGGGGATCTGTGCTTTCCCAGAGACGCCACATCTCGTGGCGCTCGGCCGCGGCAGAGCCTCTTGCCGAAAAGGCAAACGTCCGGCTCCTTCTCCCACAAGGAAGGGCCCAGCCCTGAAAGCTGTTGCTGCTCTTCACGGTGCCTTGGCGCCCTATCTACAGGCACAACAGCAGTGGGGATCTGTGCTTTCCCAGAGACGGAACATCTCGTGGCGTTCGGCCGCGGCAGAGCCTCTTGCCGAAAAGGCAAACGTCCGGCTCCTTCTCCCACAAGGAAGGGCCCAGCCCTGAAAGCTCTTGCTGCTCTTCACGGTGCCTTGGCGCCCTATCTACAGGCACAACAGCACTGGGGATCTGTGCTTTCCCAGAGACGCAACATCTCGTGGCGCTCGGCCGCGGCAGAGACTCTTGCCGAAAAGGCAAACGTCCGGCTCCTTCTCCCACAAGGAAGGGCCCAGCCCTGAAAGCTCCTGCTGCTCTTCACGGTGCCTTGGCGCCCTATCTACAGGCACAACAGCAGTGGGGATCTGTGCTTTCCCAGAGACGCAACATCTCGTGGCGCTCGGCCGCGGCAGAGCCTCTTGCCGAAAAGGCAAACGTGCGGCTCCTTCTCCCACAAGGAAGGGCCCAGCCCTGAAAGCTCTTGCTGCTCTTCACGGTGCCTTGGCGCCCTATCTACAGGCACAACAGCAGTGGGGATCTGTGCTTTCCCAGAGACGCAACATCTCGTGGCGCTCGGCCGCGGCAGAGCCTCTTGCCGAAAAGGCAAACGTCCGGCTCCTTCTCCCACAAGGAAGTGCCCAGCCCTGAAAGCTCTTGCTGCTCTTCACGGTGCCTTGGCACCCTATCGACAGGCACAACAGCAGTGGGGATCTGTGCTTTCCCAGAGACGCAACAGCTCATGGCGCTCGGCCGCGGCAGAGCCTCTTGCCGAAAAGGCAAACGTCCGGCTCCTTCTCCCACAAGGAAGTGCCCAGCCCTGAAAGCTCTTGCTGCTCTTCACGGTGCCTTGGCACCCTATCTACAGGTACAACAGCACTGGGGATCTGTGCTTTCCCAGAGACGCAACATCTCATGGCGCTCGGCCGCGGCAGAGCCTCTTGCCGAAAAGGCAAACGTCCGGCTCCTTCTCCCACAAGGAAGGGCCCAGCCCTGAAAGCTCTTGCTGCTCTTCACGGTGCCTTGGCGCCCTATCTACAGGCACAACAGCAGTGGGGATCTGTGCTTTCCCAGAGACGCAACATCTCGTGGCGCTCGGCCGCGGCAGAGCCTCTTGCCGAAAAGGCAAACGTCCGGCTCCTTCTCCCACAAGGAAGGGCCCAGCCCTGAAAGCTCTTGCTGCTCTTCACGGTGCCTTGGTGCCCTATCTACAGGCACAACAGCAGTGGGGATCTGTGCTTTCCCAGAGACGCAACATCTCGTGGCGCTCGGCCGCGGCAGAGCCTCTTGCCGAAAAGGCAAACGTCCGGCTCCTTCTCCCACAAGGAAGGGCCCAGCCCTGAAAGCTGTTGCTGCTCTTCACGGTGCCTTGGTGCCCTATCTACAGGCACAACAGCACTGGGGATCTGTGCTTTCCCAGAGACGCAAAATCTCATGGCGCTCGGCCGCGGCAGAGCCTCTTGCCGAAAAGGCAAACGTCCGGCTCCTTCTCCCACAAGGAAGGGCCCAGCCCTGAAAGCTATTGCTGGTCTTCATGGTGCCTTGGCGCCCTATCTACAGGCACAACAGCAGTGGGGATCTGTGCTTTCCCAGAGACGCAACATCTCATGGCGCTCGGCCGCGGCAGAGCCTCTTGCCGAAAAGGCAAACGTCCGGCTCCTTCTCCCACAAGGAAGGGCCCAGCCCTGAAAACTCTTGCTGCTCTTCACGGTGCCTTGGCGCCCTATCTACAGGCACAACAGCAGTGGGGATCTGTGCTTTCCCAGAGACGGAACATCTCGTGGCGTTCGGCCGCGGCAGAGCCTCTTGCCGAAAAGGCAAACGTCCGGCTCCTTCTCCCACAAGGAAGGGCCCAGCCCTGAAAGCTCTTGCTGCTCTTCACGGTGCCTTGGCGCCCTATCTACAGGCACAAGAGCAGTGGGGATCTGTGCTTTCCCAGAGACGCAACATCTCGTGGCGCTCGGCCGCGGCAGAGCCTCTTGCCGAAAAGGCAAACGTCCGGCTCCTTCTCCCACAAGGAAGGGCCCAGCCCTGAAAGCTCTTGCTGCTCTTCACGGTGCCTTGGCGCCCTATCTACAGGCACAACAGCAGTGGGGATCTGTGCTTTCCCAGAGACGCAACATCTCGTGGCGCTCGGCCGCGGCAGAGCCTCTTGCCGAAAAGGCAAACGTCCGGCTCCTTCTCCCACAAGGAAGTGCCCAGCCCTGAAAGCTCTTGCTGCTCTTCACAGTGCCTTGGCACTCTATCGACAGGCACAACAGCAGTGGGGATCTGTGCTTTCCCAGAGACGCAACATCTCATGGCGCTCGGCCGCGGCAGAGCCTCTTGACGAAAAGGCAAACGTCCGGCTCCTTCTCCCACAAGGAAGGGCCCAGCCCTGAAAGCTGTTGCTGCTCTTCACGGTGCCTTGGCGCCCTATCTACAGGCACAACAGCAGTGGGGATCTGTGCTTTCCCAGAGACGCAACATCTCCTGGCGCTCGGCCGCGGCAGAGCCTCTTGCCGAAAAGGCAAACGTCTGGCTCCTTCTCCCACAAGGAAGGGCCCAGCCCTGAAAGCTGTTGCTGCTCTTCACGGTGCCTTGGCGCCCTATCTACAGGCACAACAGCAGTGGGGATCTGTGCTTTCCCAGAGACGGAACATCTCGTGGCGCTCGGCCGCGGCAGAGCCTCTTGCCGAAAAGGCAAACGTCCGGCTCCTTCTCCCACAAGGAAGGGCCCAGCCCTGAAAGCTGTTGCTGCTCTTCACGGTGCCTTGGCGCCCTATCTACAGGCACAACAGCAGTGGGGATCTGTGCTTTCCCAGAGACGCAACATCTCGTGGCGCTCGGCCGCGGCAGAGCCTCTTGCCGAAAAGGCAAACGTCCGGCTCCTTCTCCCACAAGGAAGGGCCCAGCCCTGAAAGCTGTTGCTGCTCTTCACGGTGCCTTGGTGCCCTATCTACAGGCACAACAGCAGTGGGGATCTGTGCTTTCCCAGAGACGCAACATCTCGTGGCGCTCGGCCGCGGCAGAGCCTCTTGCCGAAAAGGCAAACATCCGGCTCCTTCTCCCACAAGGAAGGGCCCAGCCCTGAAAGCTGTTGCTGCTCTTCACGGTGCCTTGGCGCCCTATCTACAGGCACAACAGCAGTGGGGATCTGTGCTTTCCCAGAGACGCAACATCTCATGGCGCTCGGCCGCGGCAGAGCCTCTTGCCGAAAAGGCAAACGTGCGGCTCCTTCTCCCACAAGGAAGGGCCCAGCCCTGAAAGCTCTTGCTGCTCTTCACGGTGCCTTGGCGCCCTATCTACAGGCACAACAGCAGTGGGGATCTGTGCTTTCCCAGAGACGCAACATCTCATGGCGCTCGGCCGCGGCAGATCCTCTTGCCGAAAAGGCAAACGTCCGGCTCCTTCTCCCACAAGGAAGTGCCCAGCCCTGAAAGCTCTTGCTGCTCTTCACGGTGCCTTGGCACCCTATCTACAGGCACAACAGCAGTGGGGATCTGTGCTTTCCCAGAGACGCAACATCTCATGGCGCTCGGCCTTGGCAGAGCCTCTTGCCGAAAAGGCAAACGTCCGGCTCCTTCTCCCACAAGGAAGGGCCCAGCCCTGAAAGCTCCTGCTGCTCTTCACGGTGCCTTGGCGCCCTATCTACAGGCACAACAGCAGTGGGGATCTGTGCTTTCCCAGAGATGCAACATCTCGTGGCACTCGGCCGCGGCAGAGCCTCTTGCCGAAAAGGCAAACGTCCGGCTCCTTCTCCCACAAGGAAGGGCCCAGCCCTTAAAGCTGTTGCTGCTCTTCATGATGCCTTGGTGCCCTATCGACAGGCACAAGAGCAGTGGGGATCTGTGCTTTCCCAGAGACGGAACATCTCATGGCGCTCGGTCGCGGCAGAGCCTCTTGCCGAAAAGGCAAACGTCCGGCTCCTTCTCCCACGAGGAAGGGCCCAGCCCTGAAAGCTGTTGCTGCTCTTCACGGTGCCTTGGCGCCCTATCTACAGGCACAACAGCAGTGGGGATCTGTGCTTTCCCAGAGACGCAACATCTCATGGCGCTCGGCCGCGGCAGAGCCTCTTGCCGAAAAGGCAAACGTCCGGCTCCTTCTCCCACAAGGAAGGGCCCAGCCCTGAAAGCTCTTGCTGCTCTTCACGGTGCCTTGGCGCCCTATCTACAGGCCCAACAGCAGTGGGGATCTGTGCTTTCCCAGAGACGCAACATCTCATGGCGCTCGGCCGCGGCAGAGCCTCTTGCCGAAAAGGCAAACGTCCGGCTCCTTCTCCCACAAGGAAGGGCACAGCCGTGAAAGCTCTTGCTGCTCTTCACGGTGCCTTGGCACCCTATCTACAGGCACAACAGCAGTGGGGATCTGCGCTTTCCCAGAGACGCAACATCTCGTGGCGCTCGGCCGCGGCAGAGCCTCTTGCCGAAAAGGCAAACGTCCGGCTCCTTCTCCCACAAGGAAGGGCCCAGCCCTGAAAGCTGTTGCTGCTCTTCACGGTGCCTTGGCGCCCTATCTACAGGCACAACAGCAGTGGGGATCTGGGCTTTCCCAGAGACGCAACATCTCGTGGCGCTCGGCCGCGGCAGAGCCTCTTGCCGAAAAGGCAAACATCCGGCTCCTTCTCCCACAAGGAAGGGCCCAGCCCTGAAAGCTGTTGCTGCTCTTCACGGTGCCTTGGCGCCCTATCTACAGGCACAACAGCAGTGGGGATCTGTGCTTTCCCAGAGACGCAACATCTCATGGCGCTCGGCCGCGGCAGAGCCTCTTGCCGAAAAGGCAAACGTGCGGCTCCTTCTCCCACAAGGAAGGGCCCAGCCCTGAAAGCTCTTGCTGCTCTTCACGGTGCCTTGGCGCCCTATCTACAGGCACAACAGCAGTGGGGATCTGTGCTTTCCCAGAGACGCAACATCTCATGGCGCTCGGCCGCGGCAGATCCTCTTGCCGAAAAGGCAAACGTCCGGCTCCTTCTCCCACAAGGAAGTGCCCAGCCCTGAAAGCTCTTGCTGCTCTTCACGGTGCCTTGGCACCCTATCTACAGGCACAACAGCAGTGGGGATCTGTGCTTTCCCAGAGACGCAACATCTCATGGCGCTCGGCCTTGGCAGAGCCTCTTGCCGAAAAGGCAAACGTCCGGCTCCTTCTCCCACAAGGAAGGGCCCAGCCCTGAAAGCTGTTGCTGCTCTTCACGGTGCCTTGGCGCCCTATCTACAGGCACAACAGCAGTGGGGATCTGTGCTTTCCCAGAGACGCAACATCTCGTGGCACTCGGCCGCGGCAGAGCCTCTTGCCGAAAAGGCAAACGTCCGGCTCCTTCTCCCACAAGGAAGGGCCCAGCCCTGAAAGCTGTTGCTGCTCTTCACGATGCCTTGGTGCCCTATCGACAGGCACAAGAGCAGTGGGGATCTGTGCTTTCCCAGAGACGGAACATCTCATGGCGCTCGGTCGCGGCAGAGCCTCTTGCCGAAAAGGCAAACGTCCGGCTCCTTCTCCCACGAGGAAGGGCCCAGCCCTGAAAGCTGTTGCTGCTCTTCACGGTGCCTTGGCGCCCTATCTACAGGCACAACAGCAGTGGGGATCTGTGCTTTCCCAGAGACGCAACATCTCATGGCGCTCGGCCGCGGCAGAGCCTCTTGCCGAAAAGGCAAACGTCCGGCTCCTTCTCCCACAAGGAAGGGCCCAGCCCTGAAAGCTGTTGCTGCTCTTCACGGTGCCTTGGCGCCCTATCTACAGGCCCAACAGCAGTGGGGATATGTGCTTTCCCAGAGACGCAACATCTCATGGCGCTCGGCCGCGGCAGAGCCTCTTGCCGAAAAGGCAAACGTCCGGCTCCTTCTCCCACAAGGAAGGGCACAGCCGTGAAAGCTCTTGCTGCTCTTCACGGTGCCTTGGCACCCTATCTACAGGCACAACAGCAGTGGGGATCTGCGCTTTCCCAGAGACGCAACATCTCGTGGCGCTCGGCCGCGGCAGAGCCTCTTGCCGAAAAGGCAAACGTCCGGCTCCTTCTCCCACAAGGAAGGGCCCAGCCCTGAAAGCTCCTGCTGCTCTTCACGGTGCCTTGGCGCCCTATCTACAGGCACAACAGCAGTGGGGATCTGTGCTTTCCCAGAGACGCAACATCTCCTGGTGCTCGGCCGCGGCAGAGCCTCTTGCCGAAAAGGCAAACGTCCGGCTCCTTCTCCCACAAGGAAGGGCCCAGCCCTGAAAGCTGTTGCTGCTCTTCATGGTGCCTTGGCGCCCTATCTACAGGCACAACAGCAGTGGGGATCTGTGCTTTCCCAGAGACGGAACATCTCGTGGCGCTCGGCCGCGGCAGAGCCTCTTGCCGAAAAGGCAAACGTCCGGCTCCTTCTCCCACAAGGAAGGGCCCAGCCCTGAAAGCTCTTGCTGCTCTTCACGGTGCCTTGGCGCCCTATCTACAGGCACAACAGCAGTGGGGATCTGTGCTTTCCCAGAGACGCAACAGCTCATGGCGCTCGGCCGCGGCAGAGCCTCTTGCCGAAAAGGCAAACGTCAGGCTCCTTCTCCCACAAGGAAGGGCCCAGCCCTGAAAGCTCTTGCTGCTCTTCACGGTGCCTTGGTGCCCTATCTACAGGCACAACAGCACTGGGGATCTGGGCTTTCCCAGAGACGCAACATCTCGTGGCGCTCGGCCGCGGCAGAGCCTCTTGCCGAAAAGGCAAACGTCCGGCTCCTTCTCCCACAAGGAAGGGCCCAGCCCTGAAAGCTGTTGCTGCTCTTCACGGTGCCTTGGCGCCCTATCTACAGGCACAACAGCAGTGGGGATCTGTGCTTTCCCAGAGACGCAACATCTCATGGCGCTCGGCCGCGGCAGAGCCTCTTGCCGAAAAGGCAAACGTCCGGCTCCTTCTCCCACAAGGAAGGGCCCAGCCCTGAAAGCTCTTGCTGCTCTTCACAGTGCCTTGGCGCCCTATCTACAGGCACAACAGCAGTGGGGATCTGTGCTTTCCCAGAGACGCAACATCTCCTGGCGCTCGGCCGCGGCAGAGCCTCTTGCCGAAAAGGCAAACGTCCGGCTCCTTCTCCCACAAGGAAGGGCCCAGCCCTGAAAGCTCTTGCTGCTCTTCACGGTGCCTTGGCGCCCTATCTACAGGCACAACAGCAGTGGGGATATGTGCTTTCCCAGAGACGCAACATCTCGTGTCTCTCGGCCGCGGCAGAGCCTCTTGCCGAAAAGGCAAACGTCCGGCTCCTTCTCCCACAAGGAAGGGCCCAGCCCTGAAAGCTGTTGCTGCTCTTCACGGTGCCTTGGCGCCCTATCTACAGGCACAACAGCAGTGGGGATCTGTGCTTTCCCAGAGACGCAACATCTCGTGGCGCTCGGCCGCGGCAGAGCCTCTTGCCGAAAAGGCAAACGTCCGGCTCCTTCTCCCACAAGGAAGGGCCCAGCCCTGAAAGCTCTTGCTGCTCTTCACGGTGCCTTGGCGCCCTATCTACAGGCAGAACAGCAGTGGGGATCTGTGCTTTCCCAGAGACGCAACATCTCGTGGCGCTCGGCCGCGGCAGAGCCTCTTGCCGAAAAGGCAAACGTCCGGCTCCTTCTCCCACAAGGAAGGGCCCAGCCCTGAAAGCTCCTGCTGCTCTTCACGGTGCCTTGGCGCCCTATCTACAGGCACAACAGCAGTGGGGATCTGTGCTTTCCCAGAGACGCAACATCTCATGGCGCTCGGCCGCGGCAGAGCCTCTTGCCGAAAAGGCAAACGTGCGGCTCCTTCTCCCACAAGGAAGGGCCCAGCCCTGAAAGCTGTTGCTGCTCTTCATGGTGCCTTGGCGCCCTATCTACAGGCACAACAGCAGTGGGGATCTGTGCTTTCCCAGAGACGCAACATCTCATGGCGCTCGGCCGCGGCAGAGCCTCTTGCCGAAAAGGCAAACGTCCAGCTCCTTCTCCCACAAGGAAGTGCCCAACCCTGAAAGCTCTTGCTGCTCTTCACGGTGCCTTGGCACCCTATCTACAGGCACAACAGCAGTGGGGATCTGTGCTTTCCCAGAGGTGCAACATCTCATGGCGCTCGGCCGTGGCAGAGCCTCTTGCCGAAAAGGCAAACGTCCGGCTCCTTCTCCCACAAGGAAGGGCCCAGCCCTGAAAGCTGTTGCTGCTCTTCACGATGCCTTGGCGCCCTATCGACAGGCACAAGAGCAGTGGGGATCTGTGCTTTCCCAGAGACGGAACATCTCATGGCGCTCGGTCGCGGCAGAGCCTCTTGCCGAAAAGGCAAACGTCCGGCTCCTTCTCCCACAAGGAAGGGCCCAGCCCTGAAAGCTGTTGCTGCTCTTCACGGTGCCTTGGCGCCCTATCTACAGGCACAACAGCAGTGGGGATCTGTGCTTTCCCAGAGACGCAACAGCTCATGGCGCTCGGCCGCGGCAGAGCCTCTTGCCGAAAAGGCAAACGTCCGGCTCCTTCTCCCACAAGGAAGGGCCCAGCCCTGAAAGCTCTTGCTGCTCTTCACGGTGCCTTGGTGCCCTATCTACAGGCACAACAGCACTGGGGATCTGTGCTTTCCCAGAGACGCAACATCTCGTGGCGCTCGGCCGCGGCAGAGCCTCTTGCCGAAAAGGCAAACGTCCGGCTCCTTCTCCCACAAGGAAGGGCCCAGCCCTGAAAGCTGTTGCTGCTCTTCACGGTGCCTTGGCGCCCTATCTACAGGCACAACAGCAGTGGGGATCTGTGCTTTCCCAGAGACGCAACATCTCCTGGCGCTCGGCCGCGGCAGAGCCTCTTGCCGAAAAGGCAAACGTCTGGCTCCTTCTCCCACAAGGAAGGGCCCAGCCCTGAAAGCTGTTGCTGCTCTTCACGGTGCCTTGGCGCCCTATCTACAGGCAGAACAGCAGTGGGGATCTGTGCTTTCCCAGAGACGCAACATCTCCTGGCGCTCGGCCACGGCAGAGCCTCTTGCCGAAAAGGCAAACGTGCGGCTCCTTCTCCCACAAGGAAGGGCCCAGCCCTGAAAGCTCTTGCTGCTCTTCACGGTGCCTTGGCGCCCTATCTACAGGCACAAGAGCAGTGGGGATCTGTGCTTTCCCAGAGACGCAACACCTCATGGCGCTCGGCCGCGGCAGAGCCTCTTGCCGAAAAGGCAAACGTCCGGCTCCTTCTCCCACAAGGAAGGGCCCAGCCCTGAAAGCTCTTGCTGCTCTTCATGGTGCCTTGGCACCCTATCTACAGGCACAACAGCAGTGGGGATCTGTGCTTTCCCAGAGACGCAACATCTCATGGCGCTCGGCTGCGGCAGAGCCTCTTGCCGAAAAGGCAAACGTCCGGCTCCTTCTCCCACAAGGAAGGGCCCAGCCCTGAAAGCTCTTGCTGCTCTTCACGGTGCCTTGGCGCCCTATCTACAGGCACAACAGCAGTGGGGATCTGTGCTTTCCCAGAGACGCAACATCTCATGGCGCTCGGCCGCGGCAGAGCCTCTTGCCGAAAAGGCAAACGTCCGGCTCCTTCTCCCACAAGGAATTGCCCAGCCCTGAAAGCTCTTGCTGCTCTTCACGGTGCCTTGGCACCCTATCTACAGGCACAACAGCAGTGGGGATCTGTGCTTTCCCAGAGACGCAACATCTCATGGCGCTCAGCCGCGGCAGAGCCTCTTGCCGAAAAGGCAAACGTCCGGCTCCTTCTCCCACAAGGAAGTGCCCAGCCCTGAAAGCTGTTGCTGCTCTTCACGGTGCCTTGGCGCCCTATCTACAGGCACAACAGCAGTGGGGATCTGTGCTTTCCCAGAGACGCAACACCTCATGGCGCTCGGCCGCGGCAGAGCCTCTTGCCGAAAAGATAAACGTCCGGCTCCTTCTCCCACAAGGAAGGGCCCAGCCCTGAAAGCTGTTGCTGCTCTTCACGGTGCCTTGGCGCCCTATCTACAGGCACAACAGCAGTGGGGATCTGTGCTTTCCCAGAGACGCAACATCTCGTGGCGCTCGGCCGCGGCAGAGCCTCTTGCCGAAAAGGCAAACGTCCGGCTCCTTCTCCCACAAGGAAGGGCCCAGCCCTGAAAGCTCTTGCTGCTCTTCACGGTGCCTTGGCGCCCTATCTACAGGCACAAGAGCAGTGGGGATCTGTGCTTTCCCAGAGACGCAACATCTCGTGGCGCTCGGCCGCCTCAGAGCCTCTTGCCGAAAAGGCAAACGTCCGGCTCCTTCTCCCACAAGGAAGGGCCCAGCCCTGAAAGCTGTTGCTGCTCTTCACGGTGCCTTGGTGCCCTATCTACAGGCACAAGAGCAGTGGGGATCTGTGCTTTCCCAGAGACGGAACATGTCGTGGCGCTCGGCCGCGGCAGAGCCTCTTGCCGAAAAGGCAAACGTCCGGCTCCTTCTCCCACAAGGAAGGGCCCAGCCCTGAAAGCTGTTGCTGCTCTTCACGGTGCCTTGGCACCCTATCTACAGGCACAACAGCACTGGGGATCTGTGCTTTCCCACAGACGCAACATCTCATGGCGCTCAGCCGCGGCAGAGCCTCTTGCCGAAAAGGCAAACGTCTGGCTCCTTCTCCCACAAGGAAGGGCCCAGCCCTGAAAGCTCTTGCTGCTCTTCACGGTGCCTTGGCGCCCTATCTACAGGCACAACAGCAGTGGGGATCTGTGCTTTCCCAGAGACGCAACATCTCGTGGCGCTCGGCCGCGGCAGAGCCTCTTGCCGAAAAGGCAAACGTCCGGCTCCTTCTCCCACAAGGAAGGGCCCAGCCCTGAAAGCTCCTGCTGCTCTTCACGGTGCCTTGGCGCCCTATCTACAGGCACAACAGCAGTGGGGATCTGTGCTTTCCCAGAGACGCAACATCTCGTGGCGCTCGGCCGCGGCAGAGCCTCTTGCCGAAAAGGCAAACGTCCGGCTCCTTCTCCCACAAGGAAGGGCCCAGCCCTGAAAGCTGTTGCTGCTCTTCACGGTGCCTTGGTGCCCTATCTACAGGCACAACAGCAGTGGGGATCTGTGCTTTCCCAGAGACACAACATCTCGTGGCGCTCGGCCGCGGCAGAGCCTCTTGCCGAAAAGGCAAACGTGCGGCTCCTTCTCCCACAAGGAAGGGCCCAGCCCTGAAAGCTCTTGCTGCTCTTTATGGTGCCTTGGCGCCCTATCTACAGGCACAACAGCAGTGGGGATCTGTGCTTTCCCAGAGACGCAACATCTCATGGCGCTCGGCCGCGGCAGAGCCTCTTGCCGAAAAGGCAAACGTCCGGCTCCTTCTCCCACAAGGAAGTGCCCAACCCTGAAAGCTCTTGCTGCTCTTCACGGTGCCTTGGCACCCTATCTACAGGCACAACAGCAGTGGGGATCTGTGCTTTCCCAGAGACGCAACATCTCATGGCGCTCGGCCGTGGCAGAGCCTCTTGCCGAAAAGGCAAACGTCCGGCTCCTTCTCCCACAAGGAAGGGCCCAGCCCTGAAAGCTCCTGCTGCTCTTCACGGTGCCTTGGCGCCCTATCTACAGGCACAACAGCAGTGGGGATCTGTGCTTTCCCAGAGACGCAACATCTCGTGGCGCTCGGCCGCGGCAGAGCCTCTTGCCGAAAAGGCAAACGTCCGGCTCCTTCTCCCACAAGGAAGGGCCCAGCCCTGAAAGCTGTTGCTGCTCTTCACGGTGCCTTGGCGCCCTATCGACAGGCACAAGAGCAGTGGGGATCTGTGCTTTCCCAGAGACGGAACATCTCATGGCGCTCGGCCGCGGCAGAGCCTCTTGCCGAAAAGGCAAACGTCCGGCTCCTTCTCCCACAAGGAAGGGCCCAGCCCTGAAAGCTCTTGCTGCTCTTCACGGTGCCTTGGTGCCCTATCTACAGGCACAACAGCACTGGGGATCTGTGCTTTCCCAGAGACGGAACATCTCGTGGCGCTCGGCCGCGGCAGAGCCTCTTGCCGAAAAGGCAAACGTCCGGCTCCTTCTCCCACAAGGAAGGGCCCAGCCCTGAAAGCTCCTGCTGCTCTTCACGGTGCCTTGGCGCCCTATCTACAGGCACAACAGCAGTGGGGATCTGTGCTTTCCCAGAGACGCAACATCTCATGGCGCTCGGCCGCGGCAGAGCCTCTTGCCGAAAAGGCAAACGTCCGGCTCCTTCTCCCACAAGGAAGGGCCCAGCCCTGAAAGCTCTTGCTGCTCTTCACAGTGCCTTGGCGCCCTATCTACAGGCACAAAAGCAGTGGGGATCTGTGCTTTCCCAGAGACGCAACATCTCGTGGCGCTCGGCCGCGGCAGAGCCTCTTGCCGAAAAGGCAAACGTCCGCCTCCTTCTCCCACAAGGAAGGGCCCAGCCCTGAAAGCTCTTGCTGCTCTTCACGGTGCCTTGGCGCCCTATCTACAGGCACAACAGCAGTGGGGATCTGTGCTTTCCCAGAGACGCAACATCTCATGGCGCTCGGTCGCGGCAGAGCCTCTTGCCGAAAAGGCAAACGTCCGGCTCCTTCTCCCACGAGGAAGGGCCCAGCCCTGAAAGCTGTTGCTGCTCTTCACGGTGCCTTGGCGCCCTATCTACAGGCACAACAGCAGTGGGGATCTGTGCTTTCCCAGAGACGGAACATCTCATGGCGCTCGGTCGCGGCAGAGCCTCTTGCCGAAAAGGCAAACGTCCGGCTCCTTCTCCCACAAGGAAGGGCACAGCCCTGAAAGCTCTTGCTGCTCTTCACGGTGCCTTGGCGCCCTATCTACAGGCACAACAGCAGTGGGGATCTGTGCTTTCCCAGAGACGCAACACCTCATGGCGCTCGGCCGCGGCAGAGCCTCTTGCCGAAAAGATAAACGTCCGGCTCCTTCTCCCACAAGGAAGGGCCCAGCCCTGAAAGCTGTTGCTGCTCTTCACGGTGCCTTGGCGCCCTATCTACAGGCACAACAGCAGTGGGGATCTGTGCTTTCCCAGAGACGCAACATCTCGTGGCGCTCGGCCGCGGCAGAGCCTCTTGCCGAAAAGGCAAACGTCCGGCTCCTTCTCCCACAAGGAAGGGCCCA
Source organism: Harpia harpyja (assembly GCF_026419915.1). NCBI lineage: Eukaryota > Metazoa > Chordata > Aves > Accipitriformes > Accipitridae > Harpia > Harpia harpyja. The sequence continues at coordinate 73,443 of NW_026293160.1, read as the reverse complement.
GCCCTGAAAGCTCTTGCTGCTCTTCACGGTGCCTTGGCGCCCTATCTACAGGCACAAGAGCAGTGGGGATCTGTGCTTTCCCAGAGACGCAACATCTCGTGGCGCTCGGCCGCCTCAGAGCCTCTTGCCGAAAAGGCAAACGTCCGGCTCCTTCTCCCACAAGGAAGGGCCCAGCCCTGAAAGCTGTTGCTGCTCTTCACGGTGCCTTGGTGCCCTATCTACATGCACAAGAGCAGTGGGGATCTGTGCTTTCCCAGAGACGGAACATGTCGTGGCGCTCGGCCGCGGCAGAGCCTCTTGCCGAAAAGGCAAACGTCCGGCTCCTTCTCCCACAAGGAAGGGCCCAGCCCTGAAAGCTGTTGCTGCTCTTCACGGTGCCTTGGCACCCTATCTACAGGCACAACAGCACTGGGGATCTGTGCTTTCCCACAGACGCAACATCTCATGGCGCTCAGCCGCGGCAGAGCCTCTTGCCGAAAAGGCAAACGTCTGGCTCCTTCTCCCACAAGGAAGGGCCCAGCCCTGAAAGCTCTTGCTGCTCTTCACGGTGCCTTGGCACCCTATCTACAGGCACAACAGCACTGGGGATCTGTGCTTTCCCACAGACGCAACATCTCATGGCGCTCGGCCGCGGCAGAGCCTCTTGCCGAAAAGGCAAACGTGCGGCTCCTTCTCCCACAAGGAAGGGCCCAGCCCTGAAAGCTCTTGCTGCTCTTTATGGTGCCTTGGCGCCCTATCTACAGGCACAACAGCAGTGGGGATCTGTGCTTTCCCAGAGACGCAACATCTCATGGCGCTCGGCCGCGGCAGAGCCTCTTGCCGAAAAGGCAAACGTCCGGCTCCTTCTCCCACAAGGAAGTGCCCAACCCTGAAAGCTCTTGCTGCTCTTCACGGTGCCTTGGCACCCTATCTACAGGCACAACAGCAGTGGGGATCTGTGCTTTCCCAGAGACGCAACATCTCATGGCGCTCGGCCGTGGCAGAGCCTCTTGTCGAAAAGGCAAACGTCCGGCTCCTTCTCCCACAAGGAAGGGCCCAGCCCTGAAAGCTCTTGCTGCTCTTCACGGTGCCTTGGCGCCCTATCTACAGGCACAACAGCAGTGGGGATCTGTGCTTTCCCAGAGACGCAACATCTCGTGGCGCTCGGCCGCGGCAGAGCCTCTTGCCGAAAAGGCAAACGTCCGGCTCCTTCTCCCACAAGGAAGGGCCCAGCCCTGAAAGCTCTTGCTGCTCTTCACGGTGCCTTGGCGCCCTATCTACAGGCACAACAGCAGTGGGATCTGTGCTTTCCCAGAGACGCAACAGCTCATGGCGCTCGGCCGCGGCAGAGCCTCTTGCCGAAAAGGCAAACGTCCGGCTCCTTCTCCCACAAGGAAGGGCCCAGCCCTGAAAGCTCTTGCTGCTCTTCACGGTGCCTTGGTGCCCTATCTACAGGCACAACAGCACTGGGGATCTGTGCTTTCCCAGAGACGGAACATCTCGTGGCGCTCGGCCGCGGCAGAGCCTCTTGCCGAAAAGGCAAACGTCCGGCTCCTTCTCCCACAAGGAAGGGCCCAGCCCTGAAAGCTCCTGCTGCTCTTCACGGTGCCTTGGCGCCCTATCTACAGGCACAACAGCAGTGGGGATCTGTGCTTTCCCAGAGACGCAACATCTCATGGCGCTCGGCCGCGGCAGAGCCTCTTGCCGAAAAGGCAAACGTCCGGCTCCTTCTCCCACAAGGAAGGCCCCAGCCCTGAAAGCTCTTGCTGCTCTTCACAGTGCCTTGGCGCCCTATCTACAGGCACAACAGCAGTGGGGATCTGTGCTTTCCCAGAGACGCAACATCTCGTGGCGCTCGGCCGCGGCAGAGCCTCTTGCCGAAAAGGCAAACGTCCAACGTCCGGCTCCTTCTCCCACAAGGAAGGGCCCAGCCCTGAAAGCTCTTGCTGCTCTTCACGGTGCCTTGGCGCCCTATCTACAGGCACAACAGCAGTGGGGATCTGTGCTTTCCCAGAGACGCAACATCGCATGGCGCTCGGCCGCGGCAGAGCCTCTTGCCGAAAAGGCAAACGTCCGGCTCCTTCTCCCACAAGGAAGGGCCCAGCCCTGAAAGCTCTTGCTGCTCTTCACGGTGCCTTGGCGCCCTATCTACAGGCACAACAGCAGTGGGGATCTGTGCTTTCCCAGAGACGCAACATCTCGTGGCGCTCGGCCGCGGCAGAGCCTCTTGCCAAAAAGGCAAACGTCCGGCTCCTTCTCCCACAAGGAAGGGCCCAGACCTGAAAGCTGTTGCTGCTCTTCACGATGCCTTGGCGCCCTATCGACAGGCACAAGAGCAGTGGGGATCTGTGCTTTCCCAGAGACGGAACATCTCATGGCGCTCGGTCGCGGCAGAGCCTCTTGCCGAAAAGGCAAACGTCCGGCTCCTTCTCCCACAAGGAAGGGCCCAGACCTGAAAGCTGTTGCTGCTCTTCACGGTGCCTTGGCGCCCTATCTACAGGCACAACAGCAGTGGGGATCTGTGCTTTCCCAGAGACGCAACACCTCATGGCGCTCGGGCCGCGGCAGAGCCTCTTGCCGAAAAGATAAACGTCCGGCTCCTTCTCCCACAAGGAAGGGCCCAGCCCTGAAAGCTGTTGCTGCTCTTCACGGTGCCTTGGCGCCCTATCTACAGGCACAACAGCAGTGGGGATCTGCGCTTTCCCAGAGAAGCAACATCTCGTGGCGCTCGGCCGCGGCAGAGCCTCTTGCCGAAAAGGCAAACGTCCGGCTCCTTCTCCCACAAGGAAGGGGCCCAGCCCTGAAAGCTCTTGCTGCTCTTCACGGTGCCTTGGCGCCCTATCTACAGGCACAACAGCAGTGGGGATCTGTGCTTTCCCAGAGACGCAACATCTCGTGGCGCTCGGCCGCGGCAGAGCCTCTTGCCGAAAAGGCAAACGTCCGGCTCCTTCTCCCACAAGGAAGGGCCCAGCCCTGAAAGCTCCTGCTGCTCTTCACGGTGCCTTGGCGCCCTATCTACAGGCACAACAGCAGTGGGGATCTGTGCTTTCCCAGAGACGCAACATCTCGTGGCGCTCGAGCCCGCGGCAGAGCCTCTTGCCGAAAAGGCAAACGTCCGGCTCCTTCTCCCACAAGGAAGGGCCCAGCCCTGAAAGCTCTTGCTGCTCTTCACGGTGCCTTGGCGCCCTATCTACAGGCACAACAGCAGTGGGGATCTGTGCTTTCCCAGAGACGCAACATCTCGTGGCGCTCGGCCGCCTCAGAGCCTCTTGCCGAAAAGGCAAACGTCCGGCTCCTTCTCCCACAAGGAAGGGCCCAGCCCTGAAAGCTGTTGCTGCTCTTCACGGTGCCTTGGTGCCCTATCTACAGGCACAAGAGCAGTGGGGATCTGTGCTTTCCCACAGACGGAACATCTCGTGGCGCTCGGGCCCGCGGCAGAGCCTCTTGCCGAAAAGGCAAACGTCCGGCTCCTTCTCCCACAAGGAAGGGCCCAGCCCTGAAAGCTCCTGCTGCTCTTCACGGTGCCTTGGCGCCCTATCTACAGGCACAACAGCAGTGGGGATCTGTGCTTTCCCAGAGACGCAACATCTCGTGGCGCTCGGCCGCGGCAGAGCCTCTTGCCGAAAAGGCAAACGTCCGGCTCCTTCTCCCACAAGGAAGGGCCCAGCCCTGAAAGCTGTTGCTGCTCTTCACGGTGCCTTGGTGCCCTATCTACAGGCCCAACAGCAGTGGGGATCTGTGCTTTCCCAGAGACGGAACATCTCGTGGCGTTCGGCCGCGGCAGAGCCTCTTGCCGAAAAGGCAAACGTCCGGCTCCTTCTCCCACAAGGAAGGGCCCAGCCCTGAAAGCTCCTGCTGCTCTTCACGGTGCCTTGGCGCCCTATCTACAGGCACAACAGCAGTGGGGATCTGTGCTTTCCCAGAGACGCAACATCGCATGGCGCTCGGCCCGCGGCAGAGCCTCTTGCCGAAAAGGCAAACGTCCGGCTCCTTCTCCCACAAGGAAGGGCCCAGCCCTGAAAGCTGTTGCTGCTCTTCACGGTGCCTTGGCACCCTATCTACAGGCACAACAGCAGTGGGGATCTGTGCTTTCCCAGAGACACAACATCTCGTGGCGCTCGGCCGCGGCAGAGCCTCTTGCCGAAAAGGCAAACGTCCGGCTCCTTCTCCCACAAGGAAGGGCCCAGCCCTGAAAGCTCTTGCTGCTCTTCACGGTGCCTTGGCGCCCTATCTACAGGCACAACAGCAGTGGGGATCTGTGCTTTCCCAGAGACGCAACATCTCGTGGCGCTCGGCCGCGGCAGAGCCTCTTGCCGAAAAGGCAAACGTCCGGCTCCTTCTCCCACAAGGAAGGGCCCAGCCCTGAAAGCTCCTGCTGCTCTTCACGGTGCCTTGGTGCCCTATCTACAGGCACAACAGCAGTGGGGATCTGTGCTTTCCCAGAGACGGAACATCTCGTGGCGTTCGGCCGCGGCAGAGCCTCTTGCCGAAAAGGCAAACGTCCGGCTCCTTCTCCCACAAGGAAGGGCCCAGCCCTGAAAGCTCCTGCTGCTCTTCACGGTGCCTTGGCGCCCTATCTACAGGCACAACAGCAGTGGGGATCTGTGCTTTCCCAGAGACGCAACATCGCATGGCGCTCGGCTGCGGCAGAGCCTCTTGCCGAAAAAGCAAACGTGCGGCTCCTTCTCCCACAAGGAAGGGCCCAGCCCTGAAAGCTCTTGCTGCTCTTCACGGTGCCTTGGCGCCCTATCTACAGGCACAACAGCAGTGGGGATCTGTGCTTTCCCAGAGACACAACATCTCGTGGCGCTCGACCGCGGCAGAGCCTCTTGCCGAAAAGGCAAACGTCCGGCTCCTTCTCCCACAAGGAAGGGCCCAGCCCTGAAAGCTCTTGCTGCTCTTCACGGTGCCTTGGCGCCCTATCTACAGGCACAACAGCAGTGGGGATCTGTGCTTTCCCAGAGACGGAACATCTCGTGGCGCTCGGCCGCGGCAGAGCCTCTTGCCGAAAAGGCAAACGTCCGGCTCCTTCTCCCACGAGGAAGGGCCCAGCCCTGAAAGCTGTTGCTGCTCTTCACGGTGCCTTGGCGCCCTATCTACAGGCCCAACAGCAGTGGGGATCTGTGCTTTCCCAGAGACGCAACATCTCGTGGCGCTCGGCCGCGGCAGAGCCTCTTGCCGAAAAGGCAAACGTCCGGCTCCTTCTCCCACAAGGAAGGGCCCAGCCCTGAAAGCTGTTGCTGCTCTTCACGGTGCCTTGGTGCCCTATCTACAGGCCCAACAGCAGTGGGGATCTGTGCTTTCCCAGAGACGGAACATCTCGTGGCGTTCGGCCGCGGCAGAGCCTCTTGCCGAAAAGGCAAACGTCCGGCTCCTTCTCCCACAAGGAAGGGCCCAGCCCTGAAAGCTCCTGCTGCTCTTCACGGTGCCTTGGCGCCCTATCTACAGGCACAACAGCAGTGGGGATCTGTGCTTTCCCAGAGACGCAACATCGCATGGCGCTCGGCCGCGGCAGAGCCTCTTGCCGAAAAGGCAAACGTCCGGCTCCTTCTCCCACAAGGAAGGGCCCAGCCCTGAAAGCTGTTGCTGCTCTTCACGGTGCCTTGGCGCCCTATCTACAGGCACAACAGCAGTGGGGATCTGTGCTTTCCCAGAGACGCAACATCTCCTGGCGCTCGGCCGCGGCAGAGCCTCTTGCCGAAAAGGCAAACGTCCGGCTCCTTCTCCCACAAGGAAGGGCCCAGCCCTGAAAGCTCCTGCTGCTCTTCACGGTGCCTTGGCGCCCTATCTACAGGCACAACAGCAGTGGGGATCTGTGCTTTCCCAGAGACGCAACATCTCGTGGCGCTCGGCCGCGGCAGAGCCTCTTGCCGAAAAGGCAAACGTCCGGCTCCTTCTCCCACAAGGAAGGGCCCAGCCCTGAAAGCTGTTGCTGCTCTTCACGGTGCCTTGGTGCCCTATCTACAGGCACAACAGCAGTGGGGATCTGTGCTTTCCCAGAGACGCAAAATCTTGTGGCGTTCGGCCGCGGCAGAGCCTCTTGCCGAAAAGGCAAACGTCCGGCTCCTTCTCCCACAAGGAAGGGCCCAGCCCTGAAAGCTCCTGCTGCTCTTCACGGTGCCTTGGCGCCCTATCTACAGGCACAACAGCAGTGGGGATCTGTGCTTTCCCAGAGACGCAACATCGCATGGCGCTCGGCCGCGGCAGAGCCTCTTGCCGAAAAGGCAAACGTCCGGCTCCTTCTCCCACAAGGAAGGGCCCAGCCCTGAAAGCTCCTGCTGCTCTTCACGGTGCCTTGGCGCCCTATCTACAGGCACAACAGCAGTGGGGATCTGTGCTTTCCCAGAGACGCAACATCGCATGGCGCTCGGCCGCGGCAGAGCCTCTTGCCGAAAAGGCAAACGTCCGGCTCCTTCTCCCACAAGGAAGGGCCCAGCCCTGAAAGCTCCTGCTGCTCTTCACGGTGCCTTGGCGCCCTATCTACAGGCACAACAGCAGTGGGGATCTGTGCTTTCCCAGAGACGCAACATCTCGTGGCGCTCGGCCGCGGCAGAGCCTCTTGCCGAAAAGGCAAACGTCCGGCTCCTTCTCCCACAAGGAAGGGCCCAGCCCTGAAAGCTCTTGCTGCTCTTCACGGTGCCTTGGCGCCCTATCTACAGGCACAACAGCAGTGGGGATCTGTGCTTTCCCAGAGACGCAACATCTCGTGGCGCTCGGCCGCGGCAGAGCCTCTTGCCGAAAAGGCAAACGTCCGGCTCCTTCTCCCACAAGGAAGGGCCCAGCCCTGAAAGCTGTTGCTGCTCTTCACGGTGCCTTGGTGCCCTATCTACAGGCCCAACAGCAGTGGGGATCTGTGCTTTCCCAGAGACGGAACATCTCGTGGCGCTCGGCCGCGGCAGAGCCTCTTGCCGAAAAGGCAAACGTCCGGCTCCTTCTCCCACAAGGAAGGGCCCAGCCCTGAAAGCTCTTGCTGCTCTTCACGGTGCCTTGGCGCCCTATCTACAGGCACAACAGCAGTGGGGATCTGGGCTTTCCCAGAGACGCAACATCTCATGGCGCTCGGCCGCGGCAGAGCCTCTTGCCGAAAAGGCAAACGTCCGGCTCCTTCTCCCACAAGGAAGGGCCCAGCCCTGAAAGCTCTTGCTGCTCTTCACGGTGCCTTGGCGCCCTATCTACAGGCACAACAGCAGTGGGGATCTGTGCTTTCCCAGAGACGCAACATCTCGTGGCGCTCGGCCGCGGCAGAGCCTCTTGCCGAAAAGGCAAACGTCCGGCTCCTTCTCCCACAAGGAAGGGCCCAGCCCTGAAAGCTCTTGCTGCTCTTCACGGTGCCTTGGCGCCCTATCTACAGGCACAACAGCAGTGGGGATCTGTGCTTTCCCAGAGACGGAACATCTCGTGGCGCTCGGCCGCGGCAGAGCCTCTTGCCGAAAAGGCAAACGTCCGGCTCCTTCTCCCACAAGGAAAGGCCCAGCCCTGAAAGCTCCTGCTGCTCTTCACGGTGCCTTGGCGCCCTATCTACAGGCACAACAGCAGTGGGGATCTGTGCTTTCCCAGAGACGCAACATCGCATGGCGCTCGGCCGCGGCAGAGCCTCTTGCCGAAAAGGTAAACGTGCGGCTCCTTCTCCCACAAGGAAGGGCCCAGCCCTGAAAGCTCCTGCTGCTCTTCACGGTGCCTTGGCGCCCTATCTACAGGCACAACAGCAGTGGGGATCTGTGCTTTCCCAGAGACGCAACATCGCATGGCGCTCGGCCCGCGGCAGAGCCTCTTGCCGAAAAGGCAAACGTGCGGCTCCTTCTCCCACAAGGAAGGGCCCAGCCCTGAAAGCTCCTGCTGCTCTTCACGGTGCCTTGGCGCCCTATCTACAGGCACAACAGCAGTGGGGATCTGTGCTTTCCCAGAGACGCAACATCTCGTGGCGTTCGGCCGCGGCAGAGCCTCTTGCCGAAAAGGCAAACGTCCCGGCTCCTTCTCCCACAAGGAAGGGCCCAGCCCTGAAAGCTCCTGCTGCTCTTCACGGTGCCTTGGCGCCCTATCTACAGGCACAACAGCAGTGGGGATCTGTGCTTTCCCAGAGACGCAACATCGCATGGCGCTCGGCCGCGGCAGAGCCTCTTGCCGAAAAGGCAAACGTCCGGCTCCTTCTCCCACAAGGAAGGGCCCAGCCCTGAAAGCTCCTGCTGCTCTTCACGGTGCCTTGGCGCCCTATCTACAGGCACAACAGCAGTGGGGATCTGTGCTTCCCAGAGACGCAACATCTCGTGGCGCTCGGCCCGCGGCAGAGCCTCTTGCCGAAAAGGCAAACGTCCGGCTCCTTCTCCCACAAGGAAGGGCCCAGCCCTGAAAGCTCTTGCTGCTCTTCACGGTGCCTTGGCGCCCTATCTACAGGCACAACAGCAGTGGGGATCTGTGCTTTCCCAGAGACGCAACATCTCGTGGCGCTCGGCCGCGGCAGAGCCTCTTGCCGAAAAGGCAAACGTCCGGCTCCTTCTCCCACAAGGAAGGGCCCAGCCCTGAAAGCTGTTGCTGCTCTTCACGGTGCCTTGGTGCCCTATCTACAGGCACAACAGCACTGGGGATCTGTGCTTTCCCAGAGACGGAACATCTCGTGGCGCTCGGCCGCGGCAGAGCCTCTTGCCGAAAAGGCAAACGTCCGGCTCCTTCTCCCACAAAGAAGGGCCCAGCCCTGAAAGCTCTTGCTGCTCTTCACGGTGCCTTGGCGCCCTATCTACAGGCACAACAGCAGTGGGGATCTGTGCTTTCCCAGAGACGCAACATCTCCTGGCGCTCGGCCGCGGCAGAGCCTCTTGCCGAAAAGGCAAACGTCCGGCTCCTTCTCCCACAAGGAAGGGCCCAGCCCTGAAAGCTCTTGCTGCTCTTCACGGTGCCTTGGCGCCCTATCTACAGGCACAACAGCAGTGGGGATCTGTGCTTTCCCAGAGACGCAACATCTCGTGGCGCTCGGCCGCGGCAGAGCCTCTTGCCGAAAAGGCAAACGTCCGGCTCCTTCTCCCACAAGGAAGGGCCCAGCCCTGAAAGCTCTTGCTGCTCTTCACGGTGCCTTGGCGCCCTATCTACAGGCACAACAGCAGTGGGGATCTGTGCTTTCCCAGAGACGGAACATCTCGTGGCGCTCGGCCGCGGCAGAGCCTCTTGCCGAAAAGGCAAACGTCCGGCTCCTTCTCCCACAAGGAAAGGCCCAGCCCTGAAAGCTCCTGCTGCTCTTCACGGTGCCTTGGCGCCCTATCTACAGGCACAACAGCAGTGGGGATCTGTGCTTTCCCAGAGACGCAACATCGCATGGCGCTCGGCCGCGGCAGAGCCTCTTGCCGAAAAGGCAAACGGTGCGGCTCCTTCTCCCACAAGGAAGTGGCCAGCCCTGAAAGCTGTTGCTGCTCTTCACGGTGCCTTGGCGCCCTATCTACAGGCACAACAGCAGTGGGGATCTGTGCTTTCCCAGAGACGGAACATCTCGTGGCGCTCGGACCGCGGCAGAGCCTCTTGCCGAAAAGGCAAACGTCCGGCTCCTTCTCCCACAAGGAAGGGCCCGGCCCTGAAAGCTGTTGCTGCTCTTCACGGTGCCTTGCGCCCTATCTACAGGCACAACAGCAGTGGGGATCTGTGCTTTCCCAGAGACGCAACATCTCGTGGCGCTCGGCCGCGGCAGAGCCTCTTGCCGAAAAGGCAAACGTCCGGCTCCTTCTCCCACAAGGAAGGGCCCAGCCCTGAAAGCTCCTGCTGCTCTTCACGGTGCCTTGGTGCCCTATCTACAGGCACAACAGCAGTGGGGATCTGTGCTTTCCCAGAGACGGAACATCTCGTGGCGTTCGGCCGCGGCAGAGCCTCTTGCCGAAAAGGCAAACGTCCGTCTCCTTCTCCCACAAGGAAGGGCCCAGCCCTGAAAGCTCCTGCTGCTCTTCACGGTGCCTTGGCGCCCTATCTACAGGCACAACAGCAGTGGGGATCTGTGCTTTCCCAGAGACGCAACATCGCATGGCACTCGGCTGCGGCAGAGCCTCTTGCCGAAAAAGCAAACGTGCGGCTCCTTCTCCCACAAGGAAGTGCCCAGCCCTGAAAGCTGTTGCTGCTCTTCACGTGCCTTGGCGCCCTATCTACAGGCACAACAGCAGTGGGGATCTGTGCTTTCCCAGAGAAGCAACATCTCGTGGCGCTCGGCCGCGGCAGAGCCTCTTGCCGAAAAGGCAAACGTCCGGCTCCTTCTCCCACAAGGAAGGGCCCAGCCCTGAAAGCTGTTGCTGCTCTTCACGGTGCCTTGGTGCCCTATCTACAGGCACAACAGCAGTGGGGATCTGTGCTTTCCCAGAGACGGAACATCTCGTGGCGTTCGGCCCGCGGCAGAGCCTCTTGCCGAAAAGGCAAACGTCCGTCTCCTTCTCCCACAAGGAAGGGCCCAGCCCTGAAAGCTCCTGCTGCTCTTCACGGTGCCTTGGCGCCCTATCTACAGGCACAACAGCAGTGGGGATCTGTGCTTTCCCAGAGACGCAACATCGCATGGCACTCGGCTGCGGCAGAGCCTCTTGCCGAAAAAGCAAACGTGCGGCTCCTTCTCCCACAAGGAAGTGCCCAGCCCTGAAAGCTGTTGCTGCTCTTCACGGTGCCTTGGCGCCCTATCTACAGGCACAACAGCAGTGGGGATCTGTGCTTTCCCAGAGACGCAACATCGCATGGCGCTCGGCCGCGGCAGAGCCTCTTGCCGAAAAGGCAAACGTCCGGCTCCTTCTCCCACAAGGAAGGGCCCAGCCCTGAAAGCTGTTGCTGCTCTTCACGGTGCCTTGGCACCCTATCTACAGGCACAACAGCAGTGGGGATCTGTGCTTTCCCAGAGACACAACATCTCGTGGCGCTCGGCCCGCGCAGAGCCTCTTGCCGAAAAGGCAAACGTCCGGCTCCTTCTCCCACAAGGAAGGGCCCCAGCCCTGAAAGCTCTTGCTGCTCTTCACGGTGCCTTGGCGCCCTATCTACAGGCACAACAGCAGTGGGGATCTGTGCTTTCCCAGAGACGCAACATCTCGTGGCGCTCGGCCGCGGCAGAGCCTCTTGCCGAAAAGGCAAACGTCCGGCTCCTTCTCCCACAAGGAAGGGCCCAGCCCTGAAAGCTCCTGCTGCTCTTCACGGTGCCTTGGTGCCCTATCTACAGGCACAACAGCAGTGGGGATCTGTGCTTTCCCAGAGACGGAACATCTCGTGGCGTTCGGACCGCGGCAGAGCCTCTTGCCGAAAAGGCAAACGTCCGGCTCCTTCTCCCACAAGGAAGGGCCCAGCCCTGAAAGCTCCTGCTGCTCTTCACGGTGCCTTGGCGCCCTATCTACAGGCACAACAGCAGTGGGGATCTGTGCTTTCCCAGAGACGCAACATCGCATGGCGCTCGGCTGCGGCAGAGCCTCTTGCCGAAAAAGCAAACGTGCGGCTCCTTCTCCCACAAGGAAGGGCCCAGCCCTGAAAGCTCTTGCTGCTCTTCACGGTGCCTTGGCGCCCTATCTACAGGCACAACAGCAGTGGGGATCTGTGCTTTCCCAGAGACACAACATCTCGTGGCGCTCGACCGCGGCAGAGCCTCTTGCCGAAAAGGCAAACGTCCGGCTCCTTCTCCCACAAGGAAGGGCCCAGCCCTGAAAGCTCTTGCTGCTCTTCACGGTGCCTTGGCGCCCTATCTACAGGCACAACAGCAGTGGGGATCTGTGCTTTCCCAGAGACGGAACATCTCGTGGCGCTCGGCCGCGGCAGAGCCTCTTGCCGAAAAGGCAAACGTCCGGCTCCTTCTCCCACGAGGAAGGGCCCAGCCCTGAAAGCTGTTGCTGCTCTTCACGGTGCCTTGGCGCCCTATCTACAGGCCCAACAGCAGTGGGGATCTGTGCTTTCCCAGAGACGCAACATCTCGTGGCGCTCGGCCGCGGCAGAGCCTCTTGCCGAAAAGGCAAACGTCCGGCTCCTTCTCCCACAAGGAAGGGCCCAGCCCTGAAAGCTGTTGCTGCTCTTCACGGTGCCTTGGTGCCCTATCTACAGGCCCAACAGCAGTGGGGATCTGTGCTTTCCCAGAGACGGAACATCTCGTGGCGTTCGGCCGCGGCAGAGCCTCTTGCCGAAAAGGCAAACGTCCGGCTCCTTCTCCCACAAGGAAGGGCCCAGCCCTGAAAGCTCCTGCTGCTCTTCACGGTGCCTTGGCGCCCTATCTACAGGCACAACAGCAGTGGGGATCTGTGCTTTCCCAGAGACGCAACATCGCATGGCGCTCGGCCGCGGCAGAGCCTCTTGCCGAAAAGGCAAACGTCCGGCTCCTTCTCCCACAAGGAAGGGCCCAGCCCTGAAAGCTCCTGCTGCTCTTCACGGTGCCTTGGCGCCCTATCTACAGGCACAACAGCAGTGGGGATCTGTGCTTTCCCAGAGACGCAACATCTCGTGGCGTTCGGCCGCGGCAGAGCCTCTTGCCGATAAGGCAAACGTCCGGCTCCTTCTCCCACAAGGAAGGGCCCAGCCCTGAAAGCTGTTGCTGCTCTTCACGGTGCCTTGGCGCCCTATCTACAGGCACAACAGCAGTGGGGATCTGTGCTTTCCCAGAGACGCAACATCTCCTGGCGCTCGGCCGCGGCAGAGCCTCTTGCCGAAAAGGCAAACGTCCGGCTCCTTCTCCCACAAGGAAGGGCCCAGCCCTGAAAGCTCCTGCTGCTCTTCACGGTGCCTTGGCGCCCTATCTACAGGCACAACAGCAGTGGGGATCTGTGCTTTCCCAGAGACGCAACATCTCGTGGCGCTCGGCCGCGGCAGAGCCTCTTGCCGAAAAGGCAAACGTCCGGCTCCTTCTCCCACAAGGAAGGGCCCAGCCCTGAAAGCTGTTGCTGCTCTTCACGGTGCCTTGGTGCCCTATCTACAGGCACAACAGCAGTGGGGATCTGTGCTTTCCCAGAGACGCAAAATCTTGTGGCGTTCGGGCCGCGGCAGAGCCTCTTGCCGAAAAGGCAAACGTCCGGCTCCTTCTCCCACAAGGAAGGGCCCAGCCCTGAAAGCTCCTGCTGCTCTTCACGGTGCCTTGGCGCCCTATCTACAGGCACAACAGCAGTGGGGATCTGTGCTTTCCCAGAGACGCAACATCGCATGGCGCTCGGCCCGCGGCAGAGCCTCTTGCCGAAAAGGCAAACGTCCGGCTCCTTCTCCCACAAGGAAGGGCCCAGCCCTGAAAGCTCCTGCTGCTCTTCACGGTGCCTTGGCGCCCTATCTACAGGCACAACAGCAGTGGGGATCTGTGCTTTCCCAGAGACGCAACATCGCATGGCGCTCGGCCGCGGCAGAGCCTCTTGCCGAAAAGGCAAACGTCCGGCTCCTTCTCCCACAAGGAAGGGCCCAGCCCTGAAAGCTCCTGCTGCTCTTCACGGTGCCTTGGCGCCCTATCTACAGGCACAACAGCAGTGGGGATCTGTGCTTTCCCAGAGACGCAACATCTCGTGGCGCTCGGCCGCGGCAGAGCCTCTTGCCGAAAAGGCAAACGTCCGGCTCCTTCTCCCCACAAGGAAGGGCCCAGCCCTGAAAGCTCTTGCTGCTCTTCACGGTGCCTTGGCGCCCTATCTACAGGCACAACAGCAGTGGGGATCTGTGCTTTCCCAGAGACGCAACATCTCGTGGCGCTCGGCCGCGGCAGAGCCTCTTGCCGAAAAGGCAAACGTCCGGCTCCTTCTCCCACAAGGAAGGGCCCAGCCCTGAAAGCTGTTGCTGCTCTTCACGGTGCCTTGGTGCCCTATCTACAGGCCCAACAGCAGTGGGGATCTGTGCTTTCCCAGAGACGGAACATCTCGTGGCGCTCGGCCGCGGCAGAGCCTCTTGCCGAAAAGGCAAACGTCCGGCTCCTTCTCCCACAAGGAAGGGCCCAGCCCTGAAAGCTCTTGCTGCTCTTCACGGTGCCTTGGCGCCCTATCTACAGGCACAACAGCAGTGGGGGATCTGGGCTTTCCCAGAGACGCAACATCTCATGGCGCTCGGCCGCGGCAGAGCCTCTTGCCGAAAAGGCAAACGTCCGGCTCCTTCTCCCACAAGGAAGGGCCCAGCCCTGAAAGCTCTTGCTGCTCTTCACGGTGCCTTGGCGCCCTATCTACAGGCACAACAGCAGTGGGGATCTGTGCTTTCCCAGAGACGCAACATCTCGTGGCGCTCGGCCGCGGCAGAGCCTCTTGCCGAAAAGGCAAACGTCCGGCTCCTTCTCCCACAAGGAAGGGCCCAGCCCTGAAAGCTCTTGCTGCTCTTCACGGTGCCTTGGCGCCCTATCTACAGGCACAACAGCAGTGGGGATCTGTGCTTTCCCAGAGACGGAACATCTCGTGGCGCTCGGCCGCGGCAGAGCCTCTTGCCGAAAAGGCAAACGTCCGGCTCCTTCTCCCACAAGGAAAGGCCCAGCCCTGAAAGCTCCTGCTGCTCTTCACGGTGCCTTGGCGCCCTATCTACAGGCACAACAGCAGTGGGGATCTGTGCTTTCCCAGAGACGCAACATCGCATGGCGCTCGGCCGCGGCAGAGCCTCTTGCCGAAAAGGTAAACGTGCGGCTCCTTCTCCCACAAGGAAGGGCCCAGCCCTGAAAGCTCCTGCTGCTCTTCACGGTGCCTTGGCGCCCTATCTACAGGCACAACAGCAGTGGGGATCTGTGCTTTCCCAGAGACGCAACATCGCATGGCGCTCGGCCGCGGCAGAGCCTCTTGCCGAAAAGGCAAACGTGCGGCTCCTTCTCCCACAAGGAAGGGCCCAGCCCTGAAAGCTCCTGCTGCTCTTCACGGTGCCTTGGCGCCCTATCTACAGGCACAACAGCAGTGGGGATCTGTGCTTTCCCAGAGACGCAACATCTCGTGGCGTTCGGCCCGCGGCAGAGCCTCTTGCCGAAAAGGCAAACGTCCGGCTCCTTCTCCCACAAGGAAGGGCCCAGCCCTGAAAGCTCCTGCTGCTCTTCACGGTGCCTTGGCGCCCTATCTACAGGCACAACAGCAGTGGGGATCTGTGCTTTCCCAGAGACGCAACATCGCATGGCGCTCGGCCGCGGCAGAGCCTCTTGCCGAAAAGGCAAACGTCCGGCTCCTTCTCCCACAAGGAAGGGCCCAGCCCTGAAAGCTCCTGCTGCTCTTCACGGTGCCTTGGCGCCCTATCTACAGGCACAACAGCAGTGGGGATCTGTGCTTTCCCAGAGACGCAACATCTCGTGGCGCTCGGCCGCGGCAGAGCCTCTTGCCGAAAAGGCAAACGTCCGGCTCCTTCTCCCACAAGGAAGGGCCCAGCCCTGAAAGCTCTTGCTGCTCTTCACGGTGCCTTGGCGCCCTATCTACAGGCACAACAGCAGTGGGGATCTGTGCTTTCCCAGAGACGCAACATCTCGTGGCGCTCGGCCGCGGCAGAGCCTCTTGCCGAAAAGGCAAACGTCCGGCTCCTTCTCCCACAAGGAAGGGCCCAGCCCTGAAAGCTGTTGCTGCTCTTCACGGTGCCTTGGTGCCCTATCTACAGGCACAACAGCACTGGGGATCTGTGCTTTCCCAGAGACGGAACATCTCGTGGCGCTCGGCCGCGGCAGAGCCTCTTGCCGAAAAGGCAAACGTCCGGCTCCTTCTCCCACAAAGAAGGGCCCAGCCCTGAAAGCTCTTGCTGCTCTTCACGGTGCCTTGGCGCCCTATCTACAGGCACAACAGCAGTGGGGATCTGTGCTTTCCCAGAGACGCAACATCTCCTGGCGCTCGGCCGCGGCAGAGCCTCTTGCCGAAAAGGCAAACGTCCGGCTCCTTCTCCCACAAGGAAGGGCCCAGCCCTGAAAGCTCTTGCTGCTCTTCACGGTGCCTTGGCGCCCTATCTACAGGCACAACAGCAGTGGGGATCTGTGCTTTCCCAGAGACGCAACATCTCGTGGCGCTCGGCCGCGGCAGAGCCTC
Source organism: Harpia harpyja (assembly GCF_026419915.1). NCBI lineage: Eukaryota > Metazoa > Chordata > Aves > Accipitriformes > Accipitridae > Harpia > Harpia harpyja. The sequence goes on along the minus strand of NW_026293160.1, from coordinate 57,553 downwards.
TTGCCGAAAAGGCAAACGTCCGGCTCCTTCTCCCACAAGGAAGGGCCCAGCCCTGAAAGCTCTTGCTGCTCTTCACGGTGCCTTGGCGCCCTATCTACAGGCACAACAGCAGTGGGGATCTGTGCTTTCCCAGAGACGGAACATCTCGTGGCGCTCGGCCGCGGCAGAGCCTCTTGCCGAAAAGGCAAACGTCCGGCTCCTTCTCCCACAAGGAAAGGCCCAGCCCTGAAAGCTCCTGCTGCTCTTCACGGTGCCTTGGCGCCCTATCTACAGGCACAACAGCAGTGGGGATCTGTGCTTTCCCAGAGACGCAACATCGCATGGCGCTCGGCCGCGGCAGAGCCTCTTGCCGAAAAGGCAAACGTGCGGCTCCTTCTCCCACAAGGAAGTGGCCAGCCCTGAAAGCTGTTGCTGCTCTTCACGGTGCCTTGGCGCCCTATCTACAGGCACAACAGCAGTGGGGATCTGTGCTTTCCCAGAGACGGAACATCTCGTGGCGCTCGGCCGCGGCAGAGCCTCTTGCCGAAAAGGCAAACGTCCGGCTCCTTCTCCCACAAGGAAGGGCCCGGCCCTGAAAGCTGTTGCTGCTCTTCACGGTGCCTTGGCGCCCTATCTACAGGCACAACAGCAGTGGGGATCTGTGCTTTCCCAGAGACGCAACATCTCGTGGCGCTCGGCCGCGGCAGAGCCTCTTGCCGAAAAGGCAAACGTCCGGCTCCTTCTCCCACAAGGAAGGGCCCAGCCCTGAAAGCTCCTGCTGCTCTTCACGGTGCCTTGGTGCCCTATCTACAGGCACAACAGCAGTGGGGATCTGTGCTTTCCCAGAGACGGAACATCTCGTGGCGTTCGGCCGCGGCAGAGCCTCTTGCCGAAAAGGCAAACGTCCGTCTCCTTCTCCCACAAGGAAGGGCCCAGCCCTGAAAGCTCCTGCTGCTCTTCACGGTGCCTTGGCGCCCTATCTACAGGCACAACAGCAGTGGGGATCTGTGCTTTCCCAGAGACGCAACATCGCATGGCACTCGGCTGCGGCAGAGCCTCTTGCCGAAAAAGCAAACGTGCGGCTCCTTCTCCCACAAGGAAGTGCCCAGCCCTGAAAGCTGTTGCTGCTCTTCACGGTGCCTTGGCGCCCTATCTACAGGCACAACAGCAGTGGGGATCTGTGCTTTCCCAGAGAAGCAACATCTCGTGGCGCTCGGCCGCGGCAGAGCCTCTTGCCGAAAAGGCAAACGTCCGGCTCCTTCTCCCACAAGGAAGGGCCCAGCCCTGAAAGCTGTTGCTGCTCTTCACGGTGCCTTGGTGCCCTATCTACAGGCACAACAGCAGTGGGGATCTGTGCTTTCCCAGAGACGGAACATCTCGTGGCGTTCGGCCGCGGCAGAGCCTCTTGCCGAAAAGGCAAACGTCCGTCTCCTTCTCCCACAAGGAAGGGCCCAGCCCTGAAAGCTCCTGCTGCTCTTCACGGTGCCTTGGCGCCCTATCTACAGGCACAACAGCAGTGGGGATCTGTGCTTTCCCAGAGACGCAACATCGCATGGCACTCGGCTGCGGCAGAGCCTCTTGCCGAAAAAGCAAACGTGCGGCTCCTTCTCCCACAAGGAAGTGCCCAGCCCTGAAAGCTGTTGCTGCTCTTCACGGTGCCTTGGCGCCCTATCTACAGGCACAACAGCAGTGGGGATCTGTGCTTTCCCAGAGAAGCAACATCTCGTGGCGCTCGGCCGCGGCAGAGCCTCTTGCCGAAAAGGCAAACGTCCGGCTCCTTCTCCCACAAGGAAGGGCCCAGCCCTGAAAGCTCTTGCTGCTCTTCACGGTGCCTTGGCGCCCTATCTACAGGCACAACAGCAGTGGGGATCTGTGCTTTCCCAGAGACGCAACATCTCGTGGCGCTCGGCCGCGGCAGAGCCTCTTGCCGAAAAGGCAAACGTCCGCCTCCTTCTCCCACAAGGAAGGGCCCAGCCCTGAAAGCTCCTGCTGCTCTTCACGGTGCCTTGGCGCCCTATCTACAGGCACAAGAGCAGTGGGGCTCTGTGCTTTCCCAGAGACGCAACATCTCGTGGCGCTCGGCCGCGGCAGAGCCTCTTGCCGAAAAGGCAAACGTCCGGCTCCTTCTCCCACAAGGAAGGGCCCAGCCCTGAAAGCTCTTGCTGCTCTTCACGGTGCATTGGCGCCCTATCTACAGGCACAACAGCAGTGGGGATCTGTGCTTTCCCAGAGACGCAACATCTCGTGGCGCTCGGCCGCCTCAGAGCCTCTTGCCGAAAAGGCAAACGTCCGGCTCCTTCTCCCACAAGGAAGGGCCCAGCCCTGAAAGCTGTTGCTGCTCTTCACGGTGCCTTGGTGCCCTATCTACAGGCACAAGAGCAGTGGGGATCTGTGCTTTCCCAGAGACGGAACATCTCGTGGCGCTCGGCTGCGGCAGAGCCTCTTGCCGAAAAGGCAAACGTCCGGCTCCTTCTCCCACAAGGAAGGGCCCAGCCCTGAAAGCTCCTGCTGCTCTTCACGGTGCCTTGGCGCCCTATCTACAGGCACAACAGCAGTGGGGATCTGTGCTTTCCCAGAGACGCAACATCTCGTGGCGCTCGGCCGCGGCAGAGCCTCTTGCCGAAAAGGCAAACGTCCGGCTCCTTCTCCCACAAGGAAGGGCCCAGCCCTGAAAGCTGTTGCTGCTCTTCACGGTGCCTTGGTGCCCTATCTACAGGCCCAACAGCAGTGGGGATCTGTGCTTTCCCAGAGACGGAACATCTCGTGGCGTTCGGCCGCGGCAGAGCCTCTTGCCGAAAAGGCAAACGTCCGGCTCCTTCTCCCACAAGGAAGGGCCCAGCCCTGAAAGCTCCTGCTGCTCTTCACGGTGCCTTGGCGCCCTATCTACAGGCACAACAGCAGTGGGGATCTGTGCTTTCCCAGAGACGCAACATCGCATGGCGCTCGGCCGCGGCAGAGCCTCTTGCCGAAAAGGCAAACGTCCGGCTCCTTCTCCCACAAGGAAGGGCCCAGCCCTGAAAGATGTTGCTGCTCTTCACGGTGCCTTGGCACCCTATCTACAGGCACAACAGCAGTGGGGATCTGTGCTTTCCCAGAGACACAACATCTCGTGGCGCTCGGCCGCGGCAGAGCCTCTTGCCGAAAAGGCAAACGTCCGGCTCCTTCTCCCACAAGGAAGGGCCCAGCCCTGAAAGCTCTTGCTGCTCTTCACGGTGCCTTGGCGCCCTATCTACAGGCACAACAGCAGTGGGGATCTGTGCTTTCCCAGAGACGCAACATCTCGTGGCGCTCGGCCGCGGCAGAGCCTCTTGCCGAAAAGGCAAACGTCCGGCTCCTTCTCCCACAAGGAAGGGCCCAGCCCTGAAAGCTCCTGCTGCTCTTCACGGTGCCTTGGTGCCCTATCTACAGGCACAACAGCAGTGGGGATCTGTGCTTTCCCAGAGACGGAACATCTCGTGGCGTTCGGCCGCGGCAGAGCCTCTTGCCGAAAAGGCAAACGTCCGGCTCCTTCTCCCACAAGGAAGGGCCCAGCCCTGAAAGCTCCTGCTGCTCTTCACGGTGCCTTGGCGCCCTATCTACAGGCACAACAGCAGTGGGGATCTGTGCTTTCCCAGAGACGCAACATCGCATGGCGCTCGGCTGCGGCAGAGCCTCTTGCCGAAAAAGCAAACGTGCGGCTCCTTCTCCCACAAGGAAGGGCCCAGCCCTGAAAGCTCTTGCTGCTCTTCACGGTGCCTTGGCGCCCTATCTACAGGCACAACAGCAGTGGGGATCTGTGCTTTCCCAGAGACACAACATCTCGTGGCGCTCGACCGCGGCAGAGCCTCTTGCCGAAAAGGCAAACGTCCGGCTCCTTCTCCCACAAGGAAGGGCCCAGCCCTGAAAGCTCTTGCTGCTCTTCACGGTGCCTTGGCGCCCTATCTACAGGCACAACAGCAGTGGGGATCTGTGCTTTCCCAGAGACGCAACATCTCGTGGCGCTCGGCCGCGGCAGAGCCTCTTGCCGAAAAGGCAAACGTCCGGCTCCTTCTCCCACAAGGAAGGGCCCAGCCCTGAAAGCTCCTGCTGCTCTTCACGGTGCCTTGGCGCCCTATCTACAGGCACAACAGCAGTGGGGATCTGTGCTTTCCCAGAGACGCAACATCTCGTGGCGCTCGGCCGCGGCAGAGCCTCTTGCCGAAAAGGCAAACGTCCGGCTCCTTCTCCCACAAGGAAGGGCCCAGCCCTGAAAGCTGTTGCTGCTCTTCACGGTGCCTTGGTGCCCTATCTACAGGCACAACAGCAGTGGGGATCTGTGCTTTCCCAGAGACGGAACATCTCGTGGCGTTCGGCCACGGCAGAGCCTCTTGCCGAAAAGGCAAACGTCCGGCTCCTTCTCCCACAAGGAAGGGCCCAGCCCTGAAAGCTCCTGCTGCTCTTCACGGTGCCTTGGCGCCCTATCTACAGGCACAACAGCAGTGGGGATCTGTGCTTTCCCAGAGACGCAACATCGCATGGCGCTCGGCCGCGGCAGAGCCTCTTGCCGAAAAGGCAAACGTCCGGCTCCTTCTCCCACAAGGAAGGGCCCAGCCCTGAAAGCTCCTGCTGCTCTTCACGGTGCCTTGGCGCCCTATCTACAGGCACAACAGCAGTGGGGATCTGTGCTTTCCCAGAGACGCAACATCTCGTGGCGTTCGGCCGCGGCAGAGCCTCTTGCCGATAAGGCAAACGTCCGGCTCCTTCTCCCACAAGGAAGGGCCCAGCCCTGAAAGCTGTTGCTGCTCTTCACGGTGCCTTGGCGCCCTATCTACAGGCACAACAGCAGTGGGGATCTGTGCTTTCCCAGAGACGCAACATCTCCTGGCGCTCGGCCCCGGCAGAGCCTCTTGCCGAAAAGGCAAACGTCCGGCTCCTTCTCCCACAAGGAAGGGCCCAGCCCTGAAAGCTCCTGCTGCTCTTCACGGTGCCTTGGCGCCCTATCTACAGGCACAACAGCAGTGGGGATCTGTGCTTTCCCAGAGACGCAACATCTCGTGGCGCTCGGCCGCGGCAGAGCCTCTTGCCGAAAAGGCAAACGTCCGGCTCCTTCTCCCACAAGGAAGGGCCCAGCCCTGAAAGCTGTTGCTGCTCTTCACGGTGCCTTGGTGCCCTATCTACAGGCACAACAGCAGTGGGGATCTGTGCTTTCCCAGAGACGCAACATCTCGTGGCGTTCGGCCGCGGCAGAGCCTCTTGCCGAAAAGGCAAACGTCCGGCTCCTTCTCCCACAAGGAAGGGCCCAGCCCTGAAAGCTCCTGCTGCTCTTCACGGTGCCTTGGCGCCCTATCTACAGGCACAACAGCAGTGGGGATCTGTGCTTTCCCAGAGACGCAACATCGCATGGCGCTCGGCCGCGGCAGAGCCTCTTGCCGAAAAGGCAAACGTCCGGCTCCTTCTCCCACAAGGAAGGGCCCAGCCCTGAAAGCTCCTGCTGCTCTTCACGGTGCCTTGGCGCCCTATCTACAGGCACAACAGCAGTGGGGATCTGTGCTTTCCCAGAGACGCAACATCTCGTGGCGTTCGGCCGCGGCAGAGCCTCTTGCCGAAAAGGCAAACGTCCGGCTCCTTCTCCCACAAGGAAGGGCCCAGCCCTGAAAGCTCCTGCTGCTCTTCACGGTGCCTTGGCGCCCTATCTACAGGCACAACAGCAGTGGGGATCTGTGCTTTCCCAGAGACGCAACATCGCATGGCGCTCGGCCGCGGCAGAGCCTCTTGCCGAAAAGGCAAACGTCCGGCTCCTTCTCCCACAAGGAAGGGCCCAGCCCTGAAAGCTCCTGCTGCTCTTCACGGTGCCTTGGCGCCCTATCTACAGGCACAACAGCAGTGGGGATCTGTGCTTTCCCAGAGACGCAACATCTCGTGGCGCTCGGCCGCGGCAGAGCCTCTTGCCGAAAAGGCAAACGTCCGGCTCCTTCTCCCACAAGGAAGGGCCCAGCCCTGAAAGCTCTTGCTGCTCTTCACGGTGCCTTGGCGCCCTATCTACAGGCACAACAGCAGTGGGGATCTGTGCTTTCCCAGAGACGCAACATCTCGTGGCGCTCGGCCGCGGCAGAGCCTCTTGCCGAAAAGGCAAACGTCCGGCTCCTTCTCCCACAAGGAAGGGCCCAGCCCTGAAAGCTGTTGCTGCTCTTCACGGTGCCTTGGTGCCCTATCTACAGGCCCAACAGCAGTGGGGATCTGTGCTTTCCCAGAGACGGAACATCTCGTGGCGCTCGGCCGCGGCAGAGCCTCTTGCCGAAAAGGCAAACGTCCGGCTCCTTCTCCCACAAGGAAGGGCCCAGCCCTGAAAGCTCTTGCTGCTCTTCACGGTGCCTTGGCGCCCTATCTACAGGCACAACAGCAGTGGGGATCTGTGCTTTCCCAGAGACGCAACATCTCATGGCGCTCGGCCGCGGCAGAGCCTCTTGCCGAAAAGGCAAACGTCCGGCTCCTTCTCCCACAAGGAAGGGCCCAGCCCTGAAAGCTGTTGCTGCTCTTCACGGTGCCTTGGCGCCCTATCTACAGGCACAACAGCAGTGGGGATCTGTGCTTTCCCAGAGACGCAACATCTCGTGGCGCTCGGCCGCGGCAGAGCCTCTTGCCGAAAAGGCAAACGTCCGGCTCCTTCTCCCACAAGGAAGGGCCCAGCCCTGAAAGCTCTTGCTGCTCTTCACGGTGCCTTGGCGCCCTATCTACAGGCACAACAGCAGTGGGGATCTGTGCTTTCCCAGAGACGGAACATCTCGTGGCGCTCGGCCGCGGCAGAGCCTCTTGCCGAAAAGGCAAACGTCCGGCTCCTTCTCCCACAAGGAAAGGCCCAGCCCTGAAAGCTCCTGCTGCTCTTCACGGTGCCTTGGCGCCCTATCTACAGGCACAACAGCAGTGGGGATCTGTGCTTTCCCAGAGACGCAACATCGCATGGCGCTCGGCCCGCGGCAGAGCCTCTTGCCGAAAAGGCAAACGTGCGGCTCCTTCTCCCACAAGGAAGGGCCCAGCCCTGAAAGCTCCTGCTGCTCTTCACGGTGCCTTGGCACCCTATCTACAGGCACAACAGCAGTGGGGATCTGTGCTTTCCCAGAGACGCAACATCGCATGGCGCTCGGCCGCGGCAGAGCCTCTTGCCGAAAAGGCAAACGTGCGGCTCCTTCTCCCACAAGGAAGGGCCCAGCCCTGAAAGCTCCTGCTGCTCTTCACGGTGCCTTGGCGCCCTATCTACAGGCACAACAGCAGTGGGGATCTGTGCTTTCCCAGAGACGCAACATCTCGTGGCGTTCGGCCGCGGCAGAGCCTCTTGCCGAAAAGGCAAACGTCCGGCTCCTTCTCCCACAAGGAAGGGCCCAGCCCTGAAAGCTCCTGCTGCTCTTCACGGTGCCTTGGCGCCCTATCTACAGGCACAACAGCAGTGGGGATCTGTGCTTTCCCAGAGACGCAACATCGCATGGCGCTCGGCCGCGGCAGAGCCTCTTGCCGAAAAGGCAAACGTCCGGCTCCTTCTCCCACAAGGAAGGGCCCAGCCCTGAAAGCTCCTGCTGCTCTTCACGGTGCCTTGGCGCCCTATCTACAGGCACAACAGCAGTGGGGATCTGTGCTTTCCCAGAGACGCAACATCTCGTGGCGCTCGGCCGCGGCAGAGCCTCTTGCCGAAAAGGCAAACGTCCGGCTCCTTCTCCCACAAGGAAGGGCCCAGCCCTGAAAGCTCTTGCTGCTCTTCACGGTGCCTTGGCGCCCTATCTACAGGCACAACAGCAGTGGGGATCTGTGCTTTCCCAGAGACGCAACATCTCGTGGCGCTCGGCCGCGGCAGAGCCTCTTGCCGAAAAGGCAAACATCCGGCTCCTTCTCCCACAAGGAAGGGCCCAGCCCTGAAAGCTGTTGCTGCTCTTCACGGTGCCTTGGTGCCCTATCTACAGGCACAACAGCACTGGGGATCTGTGCTTTCCCAGAGACGGAACATCTCGTGGCGCTCGGCCGCGGCAGAGCCTCTTGCCGAAAAGGCAAACGTCCGGCTCCTTCTCCCACAAAGAAGGGCCCAGCCCTGAAAGCTCTTGCTGCTCTTCACGGTGCCTTGGCGCCCTATCTACAGGCACAACAGCAGTGGGGATCTGTGCTTTCCCAGAGACGCAACATCTCATGGCGCTCGGCCGCGGCAGAGCCTCTTGCCGAAAAGGCAAACGTCCGGCTCCTTCTCCCACAAGGAAGGGCCCAGCCCTGAAAGCTCTTGCTGCTCTTCACGGTGCCTTGGCGCCCTATCTACAGGCACAACAGCAGTGGGGATCTGTGCTTTCCCAGAGACGCAACATCTCGTGGCGCTCGGCCGCGGCAGAGCCTCTTGCCGAAAAGGCAAACGTCCGGCTCCTTCTCCCACAAGGAAGGGCCCAGCCCTGAAAGCTCTTGCTGCTCTTCACGGTGCCTTGGCGCCCTATCTACAGGCACAACAGCAGTGGGGATCTGTGCTTTCCCAGAGACGGAACATCTCGTGGCGCTCGGCCGCGGCAGAGCCTCTTGCCGAAAAGGCAAACGTCCGGCTCCTTCTCCCACAAGGAAAGGCCCAGCCCTGAAAGCTCCTGCTGCTCTTCACGGTGCCTTGGCGCCCTATCTACAGGCACAACAGCAGTGGGGATCTGTGCTTTCCCAGAGACGCAACATCTCGTGGCGCTCGGCCGCGGCAGAGCCTCTTGCCGAAAAGGCAAACGTCCGGCTCCTTCTCCCACAAGGAAGGGCCCAGCCCTGAAAGCTCTTGCTGCTCTTCACGGTGCCTTGGCGCCCTATCTACAGGCACAACAGCAGTGGGGATCTGTGCTTTCCCAGAGACGCAACATCTCGTGGCGCTCGGCCGCGGCAGAGCCTCTTGCCGAAAAGGCAAACATCCGGCTCCTTCTCCCACAAGGAAGGGCCCAGCCCTGAAAGCTGTTGCTGCTCTTCACGGTGCCTTGGTGCCCTATCTACAGGCACAACAGCACTGGGGATCTGTGCTTTCCCAGAGACGGAACATCTCGTGGCGCTCGGCCGCGGCAGAGCCTCTTGCCGAAAAGGCAAACGTCCGGCTCCTTCTCCCACAAAGAAGGGCCCAGCCCTGAAAGCTCTTGCTGCTCTTCACGGTGCCTTGGCGCCCTATCTACAGGCACAACAGCAGTGGGGATCTGTGCTTTCCCAGAGACGCAACATCTCATGGCGCTCGGCCGCGGCAGAGCCTCTTGCCGAAAAGGCAAACGTCCGGCTCCTTCTCCCACAAGGAAGGGCCCAGCCCTGAAAGCTCTTGCTGCTCTTCACGGTGCCTTGGCGCCCTATCTACAGGCACAACAGCAGTGGGGATCTGTGCTTTCCCAGAGACGCAACATCTCGTGGCGCTCGGCCGCGGCAGAGCCTCTTGCCGAAAAGGCAAACGTCCGGCTCCTTCTCCCACAAGGAAGGGCCCAGCCCTGAAAGCTCTTGCTGCTCTTCACGGTGCCTTGGCGCCCTATCTACAGGCACAACAGCAGTGGGGATCTGTGCTTTCCCAGAGACGGAACATCTCGTGGCGCTCGGCCGCGGCAGAGCCTCTTGCCGAAAAGGCAAACGTCCGGCTCCTTCTCCCACAAGGAAAGGCCCAGCCCTGAAAGCTCCTGCTGCTCTTCACGGTGCCTTGGCGCCCTATCTACAGGCACAACAGCAGTGGGGATCTGTGCTTTCCCAGAGACGCAACATCGCATGGCGCTCGGCCGCGGCAGAGCCTCTTGCCGAAAAGGCAAACGTGCGGCTCCTTCTCCCACAAGGAAGTGCCCAGCCCTGAAAGCTGTTGCTGCTCTTCACTGTGCCTTGGCGCCCTATCTACAGGCACAACAGCAGTGGGGATCTGTGCTTTCCCAGAGACGGAACATCTCGTGGCGCTCGGCCGCGGCAGAGCCTCTTGCCGAAAAGGCAAACGTCCGGCTCCTTCTCCCACAAGGAAGGGCCCGGCCCTGAAAGCTGTTGCTGCTCTTCACGGTGCCTTGGCGCCCTATCTACAGGCACAACAGCAGTGGGGATCTGTGCTTTCCCAGAGACGCAACATCTCGTGGCGCTCGGCCCGCGGCAGAGCCTCTTGCCGAAAAGGCAAACGTCCGGCTCCTTCTCCCACAAGGAAGGGCCCAGCCCTGAAAGCTCCTGCTGCTCTTCACGGTGCCTTGGTGCCCTATCTACAGGCACAACAGCAGTGGGGATCTGTGCTTTCCCAGAGACGGAACATCTCGTGGCGTTCGGCCGCGGCAGAGCCTCTTGCCGAAAAGGCAAACGTCCGTCTCCTTCTCCCACAAGGAAGGGCCCAGCCCTGAAAGCTCCTGCTGCTCTTCACGGTGCCTTGGCGCCCTATCTACAGGCACAACAGCAGTGGGGATCTGTGCTTTCCCAGAGACGCAACATCGCATGGCACTCGGCTGCGGCAGAGCCTCTTGCCGAAAAGGCAAACGTCCGTCTCCTTCTCCCACAAGGAAGGGCCCAGCCCTGAAAGCTCCTGCTGCTCTTCACGGTGCCTTGGCGCCCTATCTACAGGCACAACAGCACTGGGGATCTGTGCTTTCCCAGAGACGCAACATCTCATGGCGCTCGGCCGCGGCAGAGCCTCTTGCCGAAAAGGCAAACGTCCGGCTCCTTCTCCCACAAGGAAGGGCCCAGCCCTGAAAGCTCCTGCTGCTCTTCACGGTGCCTTGGTGCCCTATCTACAGGCACAACAGCAGTGGGGATCTGTGCTTTCCCAGAGACGCAACATCTCGTGGCGCTCGGCCGCGGCAGAGCCTCTTGCCGAAAAGGCAAACGTCCGTCTCCTTCTCCCACAAGGAAGGGCCCAGCCCTGAAAGCTCCTGCTGCTCTTCACGGTGCCTTGGTGCCCTATCTACAGGCACAACAGCAGTGGGGATCTGTGCTTTCCCAGAGACGGAACATCTCGTGGCGTTCGGCCACGGCAGAGCCTCTTGCCGAAAAGGCAAACGTCCGTCTCCTTCTCCCACAAGGAAGGGCCCAGCCCTGAAAGCTCCTGCTGCTCTTCACGGTGCCTTGGCGCCCTATCTACAGGCACAACAGCACTGGGGATCTGTGCTTTCCCAGAGACGCAACATCTCATGGCGCTCGGCCGCGGCAGAGCCTCTTGCCGAAAAGGCAAACGTCCGGCTCCTTCTCCCACAAGGAAGTGGCCAGCCCTGAAAGCTCTTGCTGCTCTTCACGGTGCCTTGGTGCCCTATCTACAGGCAGAAGAGCAGTGGGGATCTGTGCTTTCCCAGAGACGCAACATCTCGTGGCGCTCGGCCCGCGGCAGAGCCTCTTGCCGAAAAGGCAAACGTCCGGCTCCTTCTCCCACAAGGAAGGGCCCAGCCCTGAAAGCTCCTGCTGCTCTTCACGGTGCCTTGGTGCCCTATCTACAGGCCCAACAGCAGTGGGGATCTGTGCTTTCCCAGAGACGCAACATCTCGTGGCGTTCGGCCGCGGCAGAGCCTCTTGCCGAAAAGGCAAACGTCCGCCTCCTTCTCCCACAAGGAAGGGCCCAGCCCTGAAAGCTCCTGCTGCTCTTCACGGTGCCTTGGCGCCCTATCTACAGGCACAACAGCAGTGGGGATCTGTGCTTTCCCAGAGACGCAACATCGCATGGCGCTCGGCTGCGGCAGAGCCTCTTGCCGAAAAAGCAAACGTGCGGCTCCTTCTCCCACAAGGAAGTGCCCAGCCCTGAAAGCTGTTGCTGCTCTTCACGGTGCCTTGGCGCCCTATCTACAGGCACAACAGCAGTGGGGATCTGTGCTTTCCCAGAGACACAACATCTCGTGGCGCTCGGCCGCGGCAGAGCCTCTTGCCGAAAAGGCAAACGTCCGGCTCCTTCTCCCACAAGGAAGGGCCCAGCCCTGAAAGCTCTTGCTGCTCTTCACGGTGCCTTGGCGCCCTATCTACAGGCACAACAGCAGTGGGGATCTGTGCTTTCCCAGAGACGCAACATCTCATGGCGCTCGGCCGCGGCAGAGCATCTTGCCGAAAAGGCAAACGTCCGGCTCCTTCTCCCACAAGGAAGGGCCCAGCCCTGAAAGCTCTTGCTGCTCTTCACGGTGCCTTGGTGCCCTATCTACAGGCACAACAGCAGTGGGGATCTGTGCTTTCCCAGAGACGCAACATCTCGTGGCGCTCGGCCGCGGCAGAGCCTCTTGCCGAAAAGGCAAACGTCCGGCTCCTTCTCCCACAAGGAAGGGCCCAACCCTGAAAGCTCTTGCTGCTCTTCACGGTGCCTTGGCGCCCTATCTACAGGCCCAACAGCAGTGGGGATCTGTGCTTTCCCAGAGACGCAACATCTCATGGCGCTCGGCCGCGGCAGAGCCTCTTGCCGAAAAGGCAAACGTCCGGCTCCTTCTCCCACAAGGAAGTGGCCAGCCCTGAAAGCTGTTGCTGCTCTTCACGGTGCCTTGGCGCCCTATCTACAGGCACAACAGCAGTGGGGATCTGTGCTTTCCCAGAGACGCAACATCTCGTGGCGCTCGGCCGCGGCAGAGCCTCTTGCCGAAAAGGCAAACGTCCGGCTCCTTCTCCCACAAGGAAGGGCCCAGCCCTGAAAGCTCTTGCTGCTCTTCACGGTGCCTTGGCGCCCTATCTACAGGCACAACAGCAGTGGGGATCTGTGCTTTCCCAGAGACGCAACATCTCGTGGCGCTCGGCCGCGGCAGAGCCTCTTGCCAAAAAGGCAAACGTCCGGCTCCTTCTCCCACAAGGAAGGGCCCAGCCCTGAAAGCTGTTGCTGCTCTTCACGGTGCCTTGGCGCCCTATCTACAGGCCCAACAGCAGTGGGGATCTGTGCTTTCCCAGAGACGCAACATCTCGTGGCGCTCGGCCGCGGCAGAGCCTCTTGCCGAAAAGGCAAACGTCCGGCTCCTTCTCCCACAAGGAAGGGCCCAGCCCTGAAAGCTCTTGCTGCTCTTCACGGTGCCTTGGCGCCCTATCTACAGGCACAACAGCAGTGGGGATCTGTGCTTTCCCAGAGACGCAACATCTCATGGCGCTCGGCCGCGGCAGAGCCTCTTGCCGAAAATGCAAACATCCGGCTCCTTCTCCCACAAGGAAGGGCCCAGCCCTGAAAGCTCTTGCTGCTCTTCACGGTGCCTTGGCGCCCTATCTACAGGCACAAGAGCAGTGGGGATCTGTGCTTTCCCAGAGACGCAACATCTCGTGGCGCTCGGCCGCGGCAGAGCCTCTTGCCGAAAAGGCAAACGTCCGGCTCCTTCTCCCACAAGGAAGGGCCCAGCCCTGAAAGCTCTTGCTGCTCTTCACGGTGCCTTGGCGCCCTATCTACAGGCACAACAGCACTGGGGATCTGTGCTTTCCCAGAGACGCAACATCTCATGGCGCTCGGCCGCGGCAGAGCATCTTGCCGAAAAGGCAAACGTCCGGCTCCTTCTCCCACAGGGAAGTGGCCAGCCCTGAAAGCTCTTGCTGCTCTTCACGGTGCCTTGGTGCCCTATCTACAGGCACAACAGCAGTGGGGATCTGTGCTTTCCCAGAGACGCAACATCTCGTGGCGCTCGGCCGCGGCAGAGCCTCTTGCCGAAAAGGCAAACGTCCGGCTCCTTCTCCCACAAGGAAGGGCCCAGCCCTGAAAGCTCTTGCTGCTCTTCACAGTGCCTTGGTGCCCTATCTACAGGCCCAACAGCAGTGGGGATCTGTGCTTTCCCAGAGACGCAACATCTCGTGGCGTTCGGCCGCGGCAGAGCCTCTTGCCGAAAAGGCAAACGTCCGGCTCCTTCTCCCACAAGGAAGGGCCCAGCCCTGAAAGCTCTTGCTGCTCTTCACGGTGCCTTGGCGCCCTATCTACAGGCACAACAGCAGTGGGGATCTGTGCTTTCCCAGAGACGCAACATCTCATGGCGCTCGGCCGCGGCAGAGCATCTTGCCGAAAAGGCAAACGTCCGGCTCCTTCTCCCACAAGGAAGGGCCCAGCCCTGAAAGCTCTTGCTGCTCTTCACGGTGCCTTGGTGCCCTATCTACAGGCACAACAGCACTGGGGATCTGTGCTTTCCCAGAGACGCAACATCTCGTGGCGCTCGGCCGCGGCAGAGCCTCTTGCCGAAAAGGCAAACGTCCGGCTCCTTCTCCCACAAGGAAGGGCCCAGCCCTGAAAGCTCTTGCTGCTCTTCACGGTGCCTTGGCGCCCTATCTACAGGCCCAACAGCAGTGGGGATCTGTGCTTTCCCAGAGACGCAACATCTCATGGCGCTCGGCCGCGGCAGAGCCTCTTGCCGAAAAGGCAAACGTCCGGCTCCTTCTCCCACAAGGAAGGGCCCAGCCCTGAAAGCTCTTGCTGCTCTTCACGGTGCCTTGGCGCCCTATCTACAGGCACAACAGCAGTGGGGATCTGTGCTTTCCCAGAGACGCAACATCTCATGGCGCTCGGCCGCGGCAGAGCCTCTTGCCGAAAATGCAAACATCCGGCTCCTTCTCCCACAAGGAAGGGCCCAGCCCTGAAAGCTCTTGCTGCTCTTCACGGTGCCTTGGCGCCCTATCTACAGGCACAAGAGCAGTGGGGATCTGTGCTTTCCCAGAGACGCAACATCTCGTGGCGCTCGGCCGCGGCAGAGCCTCTTGCCGAAAAGGCAAACGTCCGGCTCCTTCTCCCACAAGGAAGGGCCCAGCCCTGAAAGCTCTTGCTGCTCTTCACGGTGCCTTGGCGCCCTATCTACAGGCACAACAGCACTGGGGATCTGTGCTTTCCCAGAGACGCAACATCTCATGGCGCTCGGCCGCGGCAGAGCATCTTGCCGAAAAGGCAAACGTCCGGCTCCTTCTCCCACAGGGAAGTGGCCAGCCCTGAAAGCTCTTGCTGCTCTTCACGGTGCCTTGGTGCCCTATCTACAGGCACAACAGCAGTGGGGATCTGTGCTTTCCCAGAGACGCAACATCTCGTGGCGCTCGGCCGCGGCAGAGCCTCTTGCCGAAAAGGCAAACGTCCGGCTCCTTCTCCCACAAGGAAGGGCCCAGCCCTGAAAGCTCTTGCTGCTCTTCACAGTGCCTTGGTGCCCTATCTACAGGCCCAACAGCAGTGGGGATCTGTGCTTTCCCAGAGACGCAACATCTCGTGGCGTTCGGCCGCGGCAGAGCCTCTTGCCGAAAAGGCAAACGTCCGGCTCCTTCTCCCACAAGGAAGGGCCCAGCCCTGAAAGCTCTTGCTGCTCTTCACGGTGCCTTGGCGCCCTATCTACAGGCACAACAGCAGTGGGGATCTGTGCTTTCCCAGAGACGCAACATCTCATGGCGCTCGGCCGCGGCAGAGCATCTTGCCGAAAAGGCAAACGTCCGGCTCCTTCTCCCACAAGGAAGGGCCCAGCCCTGAAAGCTCTTGCTGCTCTTCACGGTGCCTTGGTGCCCTATCTACAGGCACAACAGCACTGGGGATCTGTGCTTTCCCAGAGACGCAACATCTCGTGGCGCTCGGCCGCGGCAGAGCCTCTTGCCGAAAAGGCAAACGTCCGGCTCCTTCTCCCACAAGGAAGGGCCCAGCCCTGAAAGCTCTTGCTGCTCTTCACGGTGCCTTGGCGCCCTATCTACAGGCCCAACAGCAGTGGGGATCTGTGCTTTCCCAGAGACGCAACATCTCATGGCGCTCGGCCGCGGCAGAGCCTCTTGCCGAAAAGGCAAACGTCCGGCTCCTTCTCCCACAAGGAAGTGGCCAGCCCTGAAAGCTGTTGCTGCTCTTCACGGTGCCTTGGCGCCCTATCTACAGGCACAACAGCAGTGGGGATCTGTGCTTTCCCAGAGACGCAACATCTCGTGGCGCTCGGCCGCGGCAGAGCCTCTTGCCAAAAAGGCAAACGTCCGGCTCCTTCTCCCACAAGGAAGGGCCCAGCCCTGAAAGCTGTTGCTGCTCTTCACGGTGCCTTGGCGCCCTATCTACAGGCCCAACAGCAGTGGGGATCTGTGCTTTCCCAGAGACGGAACATCTCGTGGCGCTCGGCCGCGGCAGAGCCTCCTGCCGAAAAGGCAAACGTCCGGCTCCTTCTCCCACAAGGAAGGGCCCAGCCCTGAAAGCTCTTGCTGCTCTTCACGGTGCCTTGGCGCCCTATCTACAGGCACAACAGCAGTGGGGATCTGTGCTTTCCCAGAGACGCAACATCTCATGGCGCTCGGCCGCGGCAGAGCCTCTTGCCGAAAATGCAAACATCCGGCTCCTTCTCCCACAAGGAAGGGCCCAGCCCTGAAAGCTCTTGCTGCTCTTCACGGTGCCTTGGCGCCCTATCTACAGGCACAACAGCAGTGGGGATCTGTGCTTTCCCAGAGACGCAACATCTCGTGGCGCTCGGCCGCGGCAGAGCCTCTTGCCGAAAAGGCAAACGTCCGGCTCCTTCTCCCACAAGGAAGGGCCCAGCCCTGAAAGCTGTTGCTGCTCTTCACGGTGCCTTGGCGCCCTATCTACAGGCACAACAGCAGTGGGGATCTGTGCTTTCCCAGAGACGCAACATGTCGTGGCGCTCGGCCGCGGCAGAGCCTCTTGCCGAAAAGGCAAACGTCCGGCTCCTTCTCCCACAAGGAAGGGCCCAGCCCTGAAAGCTCTTGCTGCTCTTCACGGTGCCTTGGCGCCCTATCTACAGGCACAACAGCAGTGGGGATCTGTGCTTTCCCACAGACGCAACATCTCATGGCGCTCGGCCGCGGCAGAGCCTCTTGCCGAAAATGCAAACATCCGGCTCCTTCTCCCACAAGGAAGGGCCCAGCCCTGAAAGCTCTTGCTGCTCTTCACGGTGCCTTGGCGCCCTATCTACAGGCACAACAGCAGTGGGGATCTGTGCTTTCCCAGAGACGCAACATCTCGTGGCGCTCGGCCGCGGCAGAGCCTCTTAGCGAAAAGGCAAACGTGCGGCTCCTTCTCCCACAAGGAAGGGCCCAGCCCTGAAAGCTCTTGCTGCTCTTCACGGTGCCTTGGCGCCCTATCTACAGGCACAACAGCACTGGGGATCTGTGCTTTCCCAGAGACGCAACATCTCATGGCGCTCGGCCGCGGCAGAGCCTCTTGCCGAAAAGGCAAACGTCCGGCTCCTTCTCCCACAAGGAAGTGCCCAGCCCTGAAAGCTCTTGCTGCTCTTCACGGTGCCTTGGCGCCCTATGTACAGGCACAACAGCAGTGGGGATCTGTGCTTTCCCAGAGACGCAACATCTCGTGGCGCTCCGCCGCGGCAGAGCCTCTTGCCGAAAAGGCAAACGTCCGGCTCCTTCTCCCACAAGGAAGGGCCCAGCCCTGAAAGCTGTTGCTGCTCTTCACGGTGCCTTGGCGCCCTATCTACAGGCACAACAGCAGTGGGGATCTGTGCTTTCCCAGAGACGCAACATCTCGTGGCGCTCGGCCCGCGGCAGAGCCTCTTGCCGAAAAGGCAAACGTCCGGCTCCTTCTCCCACAAGGAAGGGCCCAGCCCTGAAAGCTCTTGCTGCTCTTCACGGTGCCTTGGTGCCCTATCTACAGGCCCAACAGCAGTGGGGATCTGTGCTTTCCCAGAGACGGAACATCTCGTGGCGCTCGGCCGCGGCAGAGCCTCTTGCCGAAAAGGCAAACGTCCGGCTCCTTCTCCCACAAGGAAGGGCCCAGCCCTGAAAGCTCTTGCTGCTCTTCACGGTGCCTTGGCGCCCTATCTACAGGCACAACAGCAGTGGGGATCTGTGCTTTCCCAGAGACGCAACATCTCATGGCGCTCAGCCGCGGCAGAGCATCTTGCCGAAAAGGCAAACGTCCGGCTCCTTCTCCCACAGGGAAGTGGCCAGCCCTGAAAGCTCTTGCTGCTCTTCACGGTGCCTTGGTGCCCTATCTACAGGCACAACAGCAGTGGGGATCTGTGCTTTCCCAGAGACGCAACATCTCGTGGCGCTCGGCCGCGGCAGAGCCTCTTGCCGAAAAGGCAAACGTCCGGCTCCTTCTCCCACAAGGAAGGGCCCAGCCCTGAAAGCTGTTGCTGCTCTTCACGGTGCCTTGGCGCCCTATCTACAGGCACAACAGCAGTGGGGATCTGTGCTTTCCCAGAGACGCAACATCTCGTGGCGCTCGGCCGCGGCAGAGCCTCTTGCCGAAAAGGCAAACGTCCGGCTCCTTCTCCCACAAGGAAGGGCCCAGCCCTGAAAGCTGTTGCTGCTCTTCACGGTGCCTTGGCGCCCTATCTACAGGCACAACAGCAGTGGGGATCTGTGCTTTCCCAGAGACGCAACATCTCGTGGCGCTCGGCCGCGGCAGAGCCTCTTGCCGAAAAGGCAAACGTCCGGCTCCTTCTCCCACAAGGAAGGGCCCAGCCCTGAAAGCTCTTGCTGCTCTTCACGGTGCCTTGGCGCCCTATCTACAGGCACAACAGCAGTGGGGATCTGTGCTTTCCCAGAGACGCAACATCTCGTGGCGCTCGGCCGCGGCAGAGCCTCTTGCCGAAAAGGCAAACGTCCGGCTCCTTCTCCCACAAGGAAGGGCCCAGCCCTGAAAGCTGTTGCTGCTCTTCACGGTGCCTTGGTGCCCTATCTACAGGCACAACAGCAGTGGGGATCTGTGCTTTCCCAGAGACGGAACATCTCATGGCGTTCGGCCGCGGCAGAGCCTCTTGCCGAAAAGGCAAACGTCCGGCTCCTTCTCCCACAAGGAAGGGCCCAGCCCTGAAAGCTCTTGCTGCTCTTCACGGTGCCTTGGCGCCCTATGTACAGGCACAACAGCAGTGGGGATCTGTGCTTTCCAAGAGACGCAACATCTCGTGGCGCTCGGCCGCGGCAGAGCCTCTTGCCGAAAAGGCAAACGTCCGGCTCCTTCTCCCACAAGGAAGGGCCCAGCCCTGAAAGCTGTTGCTGCTCTTCACGGTGCCTTGGCGCCCTATCTACAGGCACAACAGCAGTGGGGATCTGTGCTTTCCCAGAGACGCAACATCGCATGGCGCTCGGCCGCGGCAGAGCCTCTTGCCGAAAAGGCAAACGTCCGGCTCCTTCTCCCACAAGGAAGGGCCCAGCCCTGAAAGCTCCTGCTGCTCTTCACGGTGCCTTGGTGCCCTATCTACAGGCACAAGAGCAGTGGGGATCTGTGCTTTCCCAGAGACGCAACACCTCCTGGCGCTCGGTCGCGGCAGAGCCTCTTGCCGAAAAGGCAAACGTCCGGCTCCTTCTCCCACGAGGAAGTGCCCAGCCCTGAAAGCTGTTGCTGCTCTTCACGGTGCCTTGGCTCCCTATCTACAGGCACAACAGCAGTGGGGATCTGTGCTTTCCCAGAGACGCAACATCTCATGGCGCTCAGCCGCGGCAGAGCCTCTTGCCGAAAAGGCAAACGTCCGGCTCCTTCTCCCACAAGGAAGGGCCCAGCCCTGAAAGCTCCTGCTGCTCTTCACGGTGCCTTGGTGCCCTATCTACAGTCACAACAGCAGTGGGGATCTGTGCTTTCCCAGAGACGCAACATCTCGTGGCGTTCGGCCGCGGCAGAGCCTCTTGCCGAAAAGGCAAACGTCCGGCTCCTTCTCCCACAAGGAAGGGCCCAGCCCTGAAAGCTCTTGCTGCTCTTCACGGTGCCTTGGCGCCCTATCTACAGGCACAACAGCAGTGGGGATCTGTGCTTTCCCAGAGACGCAACATCTCGTGGCGCTCGGCCGCGGCAGAGCCTCTTGCCGAAAAGGCAAACGTGCGGCTCCTTCTCCCACAAGGAAGGGCCCAGCCCTGAAAGCTCTTGCTGCTCTTCACGGTGCCTTGGCGCCCTATCTACAGGCACAACAGCAGTGGGGATCTGTGCTTTCCCAGAGACGCAACATCTCGTGGCGCTCGGCCGCGGCAGAGCCTCTTGCCGAAAAGGCAAACGTCCGGCTCCTTCTCCCACAAGGAAGTGCCCAGCCCTGAAAGCTCTTGCTGCTCTTCACGGTGCCTTGGCACCCTATCTACAGGCACAACAGCAGTGGGGATCTGTGCTTTCCCAGAGACGCAACATCTCATGGCGCTCGGCCGCGGCAGAGCCTCTTGCCGAAAAGGCAAACGTCCGGCTCCTTCTCCCACAAGGAAGGGCCCAGCCCTGAAAGCTGTTGCTGCTCTTCACGGTGCCTTGGCGCCCTATCTACAGGCACAACAGCAGTGGGGATCTGGGCTTTCCCAGAGACGCAACACCTCATGGCGCTCGGCCGCGGCAGAGCCTCTTGCCGAAAAGGCAAACGTCCGGCTCCTTCTCCCACAAGGAAGGGCCCAGCCCTGAAAGCTCCTGCTGCTCTTCACGGTGCCTTGGCGCCCTATCTACAGGCACAACAGCAGTGGGGATCTGTGCTTTCCCAGAGACGCAACATCTCATGGCGCTCGGCCGCGGCAGAGCCTCTTGCCGAAAAGGCAAACGTCCGGCTCCTTCTCCCAGAAGGAAGGGCCCAGCCCTGAAAGCTGTTGCTGCTCTTCACGGTGCCTTGGCGCCCTATCTACAGGCACAACAGCAGTGGGGATCTGTGCTTTCCCAGAGACGCAACATCTCGTGGCGCTCGGCCGCGGCAGAGCCTCTTGCCGAAAAGGCAAACGTGCGGCTCCTTCTCCCACAAGGAAGGGCCCAGCCCTGAAAGCTCTTGCTGCTCTTCACGGTGCCTTGGTGCCCTATCTACAGGCACAACAGCAGTGGGGATCTGTGCTTTCCCAGAGACGGAACATCTCGTGGCGTTCGGCCGCGGCAGAGCCTCTTGCCGAAAAGGCAAACGTCCGGCTCCTTCTCCCACAAGGAAGGGCCCAGCCCTGAAAGCTCTTGCTGCTCTTCACGGTGCCTTGGCGCCCTATCTACAGGCACAACAGCAGTGGGGATCTGGGCTTTCCCAGAGACGCAACATCTCGTGGCGCTCGGCCGCGGCAGAGCCTCTTGCCGAAAAGGCAAACGTCCGGCTCTTTCTCCCACAAGGAAGGGCCCAGCCCTGAAAGCTCCTGCTGCTCTTCACGGTGCCTTGGCGCCCTATCTACAGGCACAACAGCAGTGGGGATCTGTGCTTTCCCAGAGACGCAACATCTCATGGCGCTCGGCCGCGGCAGAGCCTCTTGCCGAAAAGGCAAACGTGCGGCTCCTTCTCCCACAAGGAAGGGCCCAGCCCTGAAAGCTCTTGCTGCTCTTCACGGTGCCTTGGCGCCCTATCTACAGGCACAACAGCAGTGGGGATCTGTGCTTTCCCAGAGACGCAACATCTCGTGGCGCTCGGCCGCGGCAGAGCCTCTTGCCGAAAAGGCAAACGTCCGGCTCCTTCTCCCACAAGGAAGGGCCCAGCCCTGAAAGCTCTTGCTGCTCTTCACGGTGCCTTGGCACCCTATCTACAGGCACAACAGCAGTGGGGATCTGTGCTTTCCCAGAGACGCAACATCTCCTGGCGCTCGGTCGCGGCAGAGCCTCTTGCCGAAAAGGCAAACGTCCGGCTCCTTCTCCCACGAGGAAGGGCCCAGCCCTGAAAGCTCTTGCTGCTCTTCACGGTGCCTTGGCACCCTATCTACAGGCACAACAGCACTGGGGATCTGTGCTTTCCCAGAGACGCAACATCTCATGGCGCTCGGCCGCGGCAGAGCCTCTTGCCGAAAAGGCAAACGTCCGGCTCCTTCTCCCACAAGGAAGGGCCCAGCCCTGAAAGCTGTTGCTGCTCTTCACGGTGCCTTGGCGCCCTATCTACAGGCACAACAGCAGTGGGGATCTGTGCTTTCCCAGAGACGCAACATCTCGTGGCGCTCGGCCGCGGCAGAGCCTCTTGCCGAAAAGGCAAACGTCCGGCTCCTTCTCCCACAAGGAAGGGCCCAGCCCTGAAAGCTCTTGCTGCTCTTCACGGTGCCTTGGCGCCCTATCTACAGGCCCAACAGCAGTGGGGATCTGTGCTTTCCCAGAGACGCAACATCTCATGGCGCTCGGCCGCGGCAGAGCCTCTTGCCGAAAAGGCAAACGTGCGGCTCCTTCTCCCACAAGGAAGGGCCCAGCCCTGAAAGCTCTTGCTGCTCTTCACGGTGCCTTGGCGCCCTATCTACAGGCACAACAGCAGTGGGGATCTGTGCTTTCCCAGAGACGCAACATCTCGTGGCGCTCGGCCGCGGCAGAGCCTCTTGCCGAAAAGGCAAACGTCCGGCTCCTTCTCCCACAAGGAAGGGCCCAGCCCTGAAAGCTCTTGCTGCTCTTCACGGTGCCTTGGCACCCTATCTACAGGCACAACAGCAGTGGGGATCTGTGCTTTCCCAGAGACGCAACATCTCCTGGCGCTCGGTCGCGGCAGAGCCTCTTGCCGAAAAGGCAAACGTCCGGCTCCTTCTCCCACGAGGAAGGGCCCAGCCCTGAAAGCTCTTGCTGCTCTTCACGGTGCCTTGGCACCCTATCTACAGGCACAACAGCACTGGGGATCTGTGCTTTCCCAGAGACGCAACATCTCATGGCGCTCGGCCGCGGCAGAGCCTCTTGCCGAAAAGGCAAACGTCCGGCTCCTTCTCCCACAAGGAAGGGCCCAGCCCTGAAAGCTGTTGCTGCTCTTCACGGTGCCTTGGCGCCCTATCTACAGGCACAACAGCAGTGGGGATCTGTGCTTTCCCAGAGACGCAACATCTCGTGGCGCTCGGCCGCGGCAGAGCCTCTTGCCGAAAAGGCAAACGTCCGGCTCCTTCTCCCACAAGGAAGGGCCCAGCCCTGAAAGCTCTTGCTGCTCTTCACGGTGCCTTGGCGCCCTATCTACAGGCCCAACAGCAGTGGGGATCTGTGCTTTCCCAGAGACGCAACATCTCATGGCGCTCGGCCGCGGCAGAGCCTCTTGCCGAAAAGGCAAACGTCCGGCTCCTTCTCCCACAAGGAAGGGCCCAGCCCTGAAAGCTCTTGCTGCTCTTCACGGTGCCTTGGCGCCCTATCTACAGGCACAACAGCAGTGGGGATCTGTGCTTTCCCAGAGACGCAACATCTCGTGGCGCTCGGCCGCGGCAGAGCCTCTTGCCGAAAAGGCAAACGTCCGGCTCCTTCTCCCACAAGGAAGGGCCCAGCCCTGAAAGCTCTTGCTGCTCTTCACGGTGCCTTGGCGCCCTATCTACAGGCACAACAGCAGTGGGGATCTGTGCTTTCCCAGAGACGCAACATGTCGTGGCGCTCGGCCGCGGCAGAGCCTCTTGCCGAAAAGGCAAACGTCCGGCTCCTTCTCCCACAAGGAAGGGCCCAGCCCTGAAAGCTCTTGCTGCTCTTCACGGTGCCTTGGCGCCCTATCTACAGGCACAATAGCAGTGGGGATCTGTGCTTTCCCAGAGACGCAACATCTCGTGGCGCTCGGCCGCGGCAGAGCCTCTTGCCGAAAAGGCAAACGTCCGGATCCTTCTCCCACAAGGAAGGGCACAGCCCTGAAAGCTCTTGCTGCTCTTCACGGTGCCTTGGCGCCCTATCTACAGGCCCAACAGCAGTGGGGATCTGTGCTTTCCCAGAGACGCAACATCTCATGGCGCTCGGCCGCGGCAGAGCCTCTTGCCGAAAAGGCAAACGTCCGGCTCCTTCTCCCACAAGGAAGGGCCCAGCCCTGAAAGCTCTTGCTGCTCTTCACGGTGCCTTGGCACCCTATCTACAGGCACAACAGCAGTGGGGATCTGCGCTTTCCCAGAGACGCAACATCTCGTGGCGCTCGGCCGCGGCAGAGCCTCTTGCCGAAAAGGCAAACGTCCGGCTCCTTCTCCCACAAGGAAGTGCCCAGCCCTGAAAGCTCTTGCTGCTCTTCACGGTGCCTTGGCGCCCTATCTACAGGCACAACAGCAGTGGGGATCTGTGCTCTCCCAGAGACGCAACATCTCATGGCGCTCGGCCGCGGCAGAGCCTCTTGCCGAAAAGGCAAACGTCCGGCTCCTTCTCCCACAAGGAAGGGCCCAGCCCTGAAAGATCTTGCTGCTCTTCACGGTGCCTTGGCGCCCTATCTACAGGCACAACAGCAGTGGGGATCTGTGCTTTCCCAGAGACGCAACACCTCATGGCGCTCGGCCGCGGCAGAGCCTCTTGCCGAAAAGGCAAACGTCCGGCTCCTTCTCCCACAAGGAAGGGCCCAGCCCTGAAAGCTCTTGCTGCTCTTCACGGTGCCTTGGCGCCCTATCTACAGGCACAACAGCAGTGGGGATCTGTGCTTTCCCAGAGACGCAACATCTCGTGGCGCTCGGCCGCGGCAGAGCCTCTTGCCGAAAAGGCAAACGTCCGGCTCCTTCTCCCACAAGGAAGGGCCCAGCCCTGAAAGCTCTTGCTGCTCTTCACGGTGCCTTGGCGCCCTATCTACAGGCCCAACAGCAGTGGGGATCTGTGCTTTCCCAGAGACGCAACATCTCATGGCGCTCGGCCGCGGCAGAGCCTCTTGCCGAAAAGGCAAACGTCCGGCTCCTTCTCCCACAAGGAAGGGCCCAGCCCTGAAAGCTCTTGCTGCTCTTCATGGTGCCTTGGCGCCCTATCTACAGGCACAACAGCAGTGGGGATCTGTGCTTTCCCAGAGACGCAACATCTCGTGGCGCTCGGCCGCGGCAGAGCCTCTTGCCGAAAAGGCAAACGTCCGGCTCCTTCTCCCACAAGGAAGGGCCCAGCCCTGAAAGCTCTTGCTGCTCTTCACGGTGCCTTGGCGCCCTATCTACAGGCACAACAGCAGTGGGGATCTGTGCTTTCCCAGAGACGCAACATGTCGTGGCGCTCGGCCGCGGCAGAGCCTCTTGCCGAAAAGGCAAACGTCCGGCTCCTTCTCCCACAAGGAAGGGCCCAGCCCTGAAAGCTCTTGCTGCTCTTCACGGTGCCTTGGCGCCCTATCTACAGGCACAACAGCAGTGGGGATCTGTGCTTTCCCAGAGACGCAACATCTCCTGGCGCTCGGTCGCGGCAGAGCCTCTTGCCGAAAAGGCAAACGTCCGGCTCCTTCTCCCACGAGGAAGGGCCCAGCCCTGAAAGCTCTTGCTGCTCTTCACGGTGCCTTGGCGCCCTATCTACAGGCACAACAGCACTGGGGATCTGTGCTTTCCCAGAGACGCAACATCTCATGGCGCTCGGCCGCGGCAGAGCCTCTTGCCGAAAAGGCAAACGTCCGGCTCCTTCTCCCACAAGGAAGGGCCCAGCCCTGAAAGCTGTTGCTGCTCTTCACGGTGCCTTGGCGCCCTATCTACAGGCACAACAGCAGTGGGGATCTGTGCTTTCCCAGAGACGCAACATCTCGTGGCGCTCGGCCGCGGCAGAGCCTCTTGCCGAAAAGGCAAACGTCCGGCTCCTTCTCCCACAAGGAAGGGCCCAGCCCTGAAAGCTCTTGCTGCTCTTCACGGTGCCTTGGCGCCCTATCTACAGGCCCAACAGCAGTGGGGATCTGTGCTTTCCCAGAGACGCAACATCTCATGGCGCTCGGCCGCGGCAGAGCCTCTTGCCGAAAAGGCAAACGTCCGGCTCCTTCTCCCACAAGGAAGGGCCCAGCCCTGAAAGCTCTTGCTGCTCTTCACGGTGCCTTGGCGCCCTATCTACAGGCACAACAGCAGTGGGGATCTGTGCTTTCCCAGAGACGCAACATCTCGTGGCGCTCGGCCGCGGCAGAGCCTCTTGCCGAAAAGGCAAACGTCCGGCTCCTTCTCCCACAAGGAAGGGCCCAGCCCTGAAAGCTCTTGCTGCTCTTCACGGTGCCTTGGCGCCCTATCTACAGGCACAACAGCAGTGGGGATCTGTGCTTTCCCAGAGACGCAACATGTCGTGGCGCTCGGCCGCGGCAGAGCCTCTTGCCGAAAAGGCAAACGTCCGGCTCCTTCTCCCACAAGGAAGGGCCCAGCCCTGAAAGCTCTTGCTGCTCTTCACGGTGCCTTGGCGCCCTATCTACAGGCACAATAGCAGTGGGGATCTGTGCTTTCCCAGAGACGCAACATCTCGTGGCGCTCGGCCGCGGCAGAGCCTCTTGCCGAAAAGGCAAACGTCCGGATCCTTCTCCCACAAGGAAGGGCACAGCCCTGAAAGCTCTTGCTGCTCTTCACGGTGCCTTGGCGCCCTATCTACAGGCCCAACAGCAGTGGGGATCTGTGCTTTCCCAGAGACGCAACATCTCATGGCGCTCGGCCGCGGCAGAGCCTCTTGCCGAAAAGGCAAACGTCCGGCTCCTTCTCCCACAAGGAAGGGCCCAGCCCTGAAAGCTCTTGCTGCTCTTCACGGTGCCTTGGCACCCTATCTACAGGCACAACAGCAGTGGGGATCTGCGCTTTCCCAGAGACGCAACATCTCGTGGCGCTCGGCCGCGGCAGAGCCTCTTGCCGAAAAGGCAAACGTCCGGCTCCTTCTCCCACAAGGAAGGGCCCAGCCCTGAAAGCTCTTGCTGCTCTTCACGGTGCCTTGGCGCCCTATCTACAGGCACAACAGCAGTGGGGATCTGTGCTCTCCCAGAGACGCAACATCTCATGGCGCTCGGCCGCGGCAGAGCCTCTTGCCGAAAAGGCAAACGTCCGGCTCCTTCTCCCACAAGGAAGGGCCCAGCCCTGAAAGATCTTGCTGCTCTTCACGGTGCCTTGGCGCCCTATCTACAGGCACAACAGCAGTGGGGATCTGTGCTTTCCCAGAGACGCAACACCTCATGGCGCTCGGCCGCGGCAGAGCCTCTTGCCGAAAAGGCAAACGTCCGGCTCCTTCTCCCACAAGGAAGGGCCCAGCCCTGAAAGCTCTTGCTGCTCTTCACGGTGCCTTGGCGCCCTATCTACAGGCACAACAGCAGTGGGGATCTGTGCTTTCCCAGAGACGCAACATCTCGTGGCGCTCGGCCGCGGCAGAGCCTCTTGCCGAAAAGGCAAACGTCCGGCTCCTTCTCCCACAAGGAAGGGCCCAGCCCTGAAAGCTCTTGCTGCTCTTCACGGTGCCTTGGCGCCCTATCTACAGGCCCAACAGCAGTGGGGATCTGTGCTTTCCCAGAGACGCAACATCTCATGGCGCTCGGCCGCGGCAGAGCCTCTTGCCGAAAAGGCAAACGTCCGGCTCCTTCTCCCACAAGGAAGGGCCCAGCCCTGAAAGCTCTTGCTGCTCTTCACGGTGCCTTGGCGCCCTATCTACAGGCACAACAGCAGTGGGGATCTGTGCTTTCCCAGAGACGCAACATCTCGTGGCGCTCGGCCGCGGCAGAGCCTCTTGCCGAAAAGGCAAACGTCCGGCTCCTTCTCCCACAAGGAAGGGCCCAGCCCTGAAAGCTCTTGCTGCTCTTCACGGTGCCTTGGCGCCCTATCTACAGGCACAACAGCAGTGGGGATCTGTGCTTTCCCAGAGACGCAACATGTCGTGGCGCTCGGCCGCGGCAGAGCCTCTTGCCGAAAAGGCAAACGTCCGGCTCCTTCTCCCACAAGGAAGGGCCCAGCCCTGAAAGCTCTTGCTGCTCTTCACGGTGCCTTGGCGCCCTATCTACAGGCACAACAGCAGTGGGGATCTGTGCTTTCCCAGAGACGCAACATCTCGTGGCGCTCGGCCGCGGCAGAGCCTCTTGCCGAAAAGGCAAACGTCCGGATCCTTCTCCCACAAGGAAGGGCACAGCCCTGAAAGCTGTTGCTGCACTTCACGGTGCCTTGGCGCCCTATCTACAGGCACAACAGCAGTGGGGATCTGGGCTTTCCCAGAGACGCAACATCTCGTGGCGCTCGGCCGCGGCAGAGCCTCTTGCCGAAAAGGCAAACGTCCGGCTCCTTCTCCCACAAGGAAGGGCCCAGCCCTGAAAGCTCCTGCTGCTCTTCACGGTGCCTTGGCGCCCTATCTACAGGCACAAGAGCAGTGGGGATCTGTGCTTTCCCAGAGACGGAACATCGCATGGGGCTCGGCCGCGGCAGAGCCTCTTGCCGAAAAGGCAAACGTGCGGCTACTTCTCCCACAAGGAAGGGCACAGCCCTGAAAGCTGTTGCTGCTCTTCACGATGCCTTGGCGCCCTATCGACAGGCACAAGAGCAGTGGGGATCTGTGCTTTCCCAGAGACGCAACATCTCCTGGCGCTCGGTCGCGGCAGAGCCTCTTGCCGAAAAAGCAAACGTGCGGCTCCTTCTCCCACAAGGAAGGGCCCAGCCCTGAAAGATCTTGCTGCTCTTCATGGTGCCTTGGCGCCCTATCTACAGGCACAACAGCAGTGGGGATCTGTGCTTTCCCAGAGACGCAACATCTCGTGGCGCTCGGCCGCGGCAGAGCCTCTTGCCGAAAAGGCAAACGTCCGGCTCCTTCTCCCACAAGGAAGGGCCCAGCCCTGAAAGCTCTTGCTGCTCTTCACGGTGCCTTGGCACCCTATCTACAGGCACAACAGCAGTGGGGATCTGTGCTTTCCCAGAGACGCAACATCTCCTGGCGCTCGGTCGCGGCAGAGCCTCTTGCCGAAAAGGCAAACGTCCGGCTCCTTCTCCCACGAGGAAGGGCCCAGCCCTGAAAGCTGTTGCTGCTCTTCACGGTGCCTTGGCGCCCTATCTACAGGCACAACAGCAGTGGGGATCTGTGCTTTCCCAGAGACGCAACACCTCATGGCGCTCGGCCGCGGCAGAGCCTCTTGCCGAAAAGATAAACGTCCGGCTCCTTCTCCCACAAGGAAGGGCCCAGCCCTGAAAGCTGTTGCTGCTCTTCACGGTGCCTTGGCGCCCTATCTACAGGCACAAGAGCAGTGGGGATCTGTGCTTTCCCAGAGACGGAACATGTCGTGGCGCTCGGCCGCGGCAGAGCCTCTTGCCGTAAAGGCAAACGTCCGGCTCCTTCTCCCACAAGGAAGGGCCCAGCCCTGAAAGCTGTTGCTGCTCTTCACGGTGCCTTGGCGCCCTATCTACAGGCACAACAGCAGTGGGGATCTGTGCTTTCCCACAGACGCAACATCTCATGGCGCTCGGCCGCGGCAGAGCCTCTTGCCGAAAAGGCAAACGTCCGGCTCCTTCTCCCACAAGGAAGGGCCCAGCCCTGAAAGCTCTTGCTGCTCTTCACGGTGCCTTGGCGCCCTATCTACAGGCACAACAGCAGTGGGGATCTGGGCTTTCCCAGAGACGCAACATCTCGTGGCGCTCGGCCGCGGCAGAGCCTCTTGCCGAAAAGGCAAACGTCCGGCTCCTTCTCCCACAAGGAAGGGCCCAGCCCTGAAAGCTGTTGCTGCTCTTCACGGTGCCTTGGCGCCCTATCTACAGGCACAACAGCAGTGGGGATCTGGGCTTTCCCAGAGACGCAACATCTCGTGGCACTCGGCCGCGGCAGAGCCTCTTGCCGAAAAGGCAAACGTCCGGCTCCTTCTCCCACAAGGAAGGGCCCAGCCCTGAAAGCTCTTGCTGCTCTTCACGGTGCCTTGGCGCCCTATCTACAGGCACAACAGCAGTGGGGATCTGTGCTTTCCCAGAGACGCAACATCTCGTGGCGCTCGGCCGCGGCAGAGCCTCTTGCCGAAAAGGCAAACGTCCGGCTCCTTCTCCCACAAGGAAGGGCCCAGCCCTGAAAGCTCCTGCTGCTCTTCACGGTGCCTTGGCGCCCTATCTACAGGCACAACAGCAGTGGGGATCTGTGCTTTCCCAGAGACGCAACATCGCATGGCGCTCGGCCGCGGCAGAGCCTCTTGCCGAAAAGGCAAACGTGCGGCTCCTTCTCCCACAAGGAAGGGCCCAGCCCTGAAAGCTGTTGCTGCTCTTCACGATGCCTTGGCGCCCTATCGACAGGCACAAGAGCAGTGGGGATCTGTGCTTTCCCAGAGACGGAACATCTCCTGGCGCTCGGTCGCGGCAGAGCCTCTTGCCGAAAATGCAAACGTCCGGCTCCTTCTCCCACGAGGAAGGGCCCAGCCCTGAAAGCTGTTGCTGCTCTTCATGGTGCCTTGGCGCCCTATCTACAGGCACAACAGCAGTGGGGATCTGTGCTTTCCCAGAGACGCAATATCTCATGGCACTCGGCCGCGGCAGAGCCTCTTGCCGAAAAGGCAAACGTCCGGCTCCTTCTCCCACAAGGAAGGGCCCAGCCCTGAAAGCTGTTGCTGCTCTTCACGGTGCCTTGGCGCCCTATCTACAGGCACAACAGCATTGGGGATCTGTGCTTTCCCAGAGACGCAACATCTCGTGGCGCTCTGCCGCGGCAGAGCCTCTTGCCGAAAAGGCAAACGTCCGGCTCCTTCTCCCACAAGGAAGGGCCCAGCCCTGAAAGCTCTTGCTGCTCTTCACGGTGCCTTGGCGCCCTATCTACAGGCACAACAGCACTGGGGATCTGTGCTTTCCCAGAGACGCAACATCTCCTGGCGCTCGGCCGCGGCAGAGCCTCTTGCCGAAAAGGCAAACGTGCGGCTCCTTCTCCCACAAGGAAGGGCCCAGCCCTGAAAGCTGTTGCTGCTGTTCATGGTGCCTTGGCGCCCTATCTACAGGCACAACAGCAGTGGGGATCTGTGCTTTCCCAGAGACGGAACATCTCGTGGCGCTCAGCCGCGGCAGAGCCTCTTGCCGAAAAGGCAAACGTCCGGCTCCTTCTCCCACAAGGAAGGGCCCAGCCCTGAAAGCTCTTGCTGCTCTTCACGGTGCCTTGGCGCCCTATCTACAGGCACAACAGCAGTGGGGATCTGTGCTTTCCCAGAGACGCAACACCTCATGGCGCTCGGCCGCGGCAGAGCCTCTTGCCGAAAAGGCAAACGTCCGGCTCTTTCTCCCACAAGGAAGGGCCCAGCCCTGAAAGCTCTTGCTGCTCTTCACGGTGCCTTGGCACCCTATCTACAGGCACAACAGCAGTGGGGATCTGTGCTTTCCCTGAAACGCAACATGTCGTGGCGCTCGGCCGCGGCAGAGCCTCTTGCCGAAAAGGCAAACGTCCGGCTCCTTCTCCCACAAGGAAGGGCCCAGCCCTGAAAGCTCTTGCTGCTCTTCACGGTGCCTTGGCGCCCTATCTACAGGCACAAGAGCAGTGGGGATCTGTGCTTTCCCAGAGACGCAACATCGCATGGCGCTCGGCCGCGGCAGAGCCTCTTGCCGAAAAGGCAAACGTGCGGCTCCTTCTCCCACAAGGAAGGGCAAAGCCCTGAAAGCTGTTGCTGCTCTTCACGATGCCTTGGCGCCCTATCGACAGGCACAAGAGCAGTGGGGATCTGGGCTTTCCCAGAGACGGAACATCTCCTGGCGCTCGGTCGCGGCAGAGCCTCTTGCCGAAAAGGCAAACGTCCGGCTCCTTCTCCCACAAGGAAGGGCCCAGCCCTGAAAGCTCTTGCTGCTCTTCATGGTGCCTTGGCGCCCTATCCACAGGCACAACAGCAGTGGGGATCTGTGCTTTCCCAGAGACGCAACATCTCGTGGCGCTCGGCCGCGGCAGAGCCTCTTGCCGAAAAGGCAAACGTCCGGCTCCTTCTCCCACAAGGAAGGGCCCAGCCCTGAAAGCTCTTGCTGCTCTTCACGGTGCCTTGGCACCCTATCTACAGGCACAACAGCAGTGGGCATCTGTGCTTTCCCAGAGACGCAACATCTCCTGGCGCTCGGTCGCGGCAGAGCCTCTTGCCGAAAAGGCAAACGTCCGGCTCCTTCTCCCACGAGGAAGGGCCCAGCCCTGAAAGCTGTTGCTGCTCTTCACGGTGCCTTGGCGCCCTATCTACAGGCACAACAGCAGTGGGGATCTGTGCTTTCCCAGAGACGCAACACCTCATGGCGCTCGGCCGCGGCAGAGCCTCTTGCCGAAAAGATAAACGTCCGGCTCCTTCTCCCACAAGGAAGGGCCCAGCCCTGAAAGCTGTTGCTGCTCTTCACGGTGCCTTGGTGCCCTATCTACAGGCACAACAGCAGTGGGGATCTGTGCTTTCCCAGAGACGCAACATCTCGTGGCGCTCGGCCGCGGCAGAGCCTCTTGCCGAAAAGGCAAACGTCCGGCTCCTTCTCCCACAAGGAAGGGCCCAGCCCTGAAAGCTCTTGCTGCTCTTCACGGTGCC
Source organism: Harpia harpyja (assembly GCF_026419915.1). NCBI lineage: Eukaryota > Metazoa > Chordata > Aves > Accipitriformes > Accipitridae > Harpia > Harpia harpyja. The sequence continues at coordinate 25,808 of NW_026293160.1, read as the reverse complement.
TTGGCGCCCTATCTACAGGCACAACAGCAGTGGGGATCTGTGCTTTCCCAGAGACGCAACATCTCGTGGCGTTCGGCCGCGGCAGAGCCTCTTGCCGAAAAGGCAAACGTCCGGCTCCTTCTCCCACAAGGAAGGGCCCAGCCCTGAAAGCTCTTGCTGCTCTTCACGGTGCCTTGGTGCCCTATCTACAGGCACAAGAGCAGTGGGGATCTGTGCTTTCCCAGAGACGGAACATGTCGTGGCGCTCGGCCGCGGCAGAGCCTCTTGCCGTAAAGGCAAACGTCCGGCTCCTTCTCCCACAAGGAAGGGCCCAGCCCTGAAAGCTGTTGCTGCTCTTCACGGTGCCTTGGCACCCTATCTACAGGCACAAGAGCAGTGGGGATCTGTGCTTTCCCAGAGATGCAACATCTTGTGGCGTTCGGCCGCGGCAGAGCCTCTTGCCGAAAAGGCAAACGTCCGGCTCCTTCTCCCACAAGGAAGGGCCCAGCCCTGAAAGCTCTTGCTGCTCTTCACGGTGCCTTGGCGCCCTATCTACAGGCACAACAGCAGTGGGGATCTGTGCTTTCCCAGAGACGCAACATCTCGTGGCGCTCGGCCGCGGCAGAGCCTCTTGCCGAAAAGGCAAACGTCCGGCTCCTTCTCCCACAAGGAAGGGCCCAGCCCTGAAAGCTCCTGCTGCTCTTCACGGTGCCTTGGCGCCCTATCTACAGGCACAACAGCAGTGGGGATCTGTGCTTTCCCAGAGACGCAACATCGCATGGCGCTCGGCCGCGGCAGAGCCTCTTGCCGAAAAGGCAAACGTGCGGCTCCTTCTCCCACAAGGAAGGGCCCAGCCCTGAAAGCTGTTGCTGCTCTTCACGATGCCTTGGCGCCCTATCGACAGGCACAAGAGCAGTGGGGATCTGTGCTTTCCCAGAGACGGAACATCTCCTGGCGCTCGGTCGCGGCAGAGCCTCTTGCCGAAAATGCAAACGTCCGGCTCCTTCTCCCACGAGGAAGGGCCCAGCCCTGAAAGCTGTTGCTGCTCTTCATGGTGCCTTGGCGCCCTATCTACAGGCACAACAGCACTGGGGATCTGTGCTTTCCCAGAGACGCAATATCTCATGGCACTCGGCCGCGGCAGAGCCTCTTGCCGAAAAGGCAAACGTCCGGCTCCTTCTCCCACAAGGAAGTGCCCAGCCCTGAAAGCTCTTGCTGCTCTTCACGGTGCCTTGGCGCCCTATCTACAGGCACAACAGCACTGGGGATCTGTGCTTTCCCAGAGACGCAACATCTCGTGGCGCTCGGCCGCGGCAGAGCCTCTTGCCGAAAAGGCAAACGTCCGGCTCCTTCTCCCACAAGGAAGGGCCCAGCCCTGAAAGCTCTTGCTGCTCTTCACGGTGCCTTGGCGCCCTATCTACAGGCCCAACAGCAGTGGGGATCTGTGCTTTCCCAGAGACGCAACATCTCCTGGCGCTCGGCCGCGGCAGAGCCTCTTGCCGAAAAGGCAAACGTCCGGCTCCTTCTCCCACAAGGAAGGGCACAGCCCTGAAAGCTCTTGCTGCTCTTCACGGTGCCTTGGCACCCTATCTACAGGCACAACAGCAGTGGGGATCTGTGCTTTCCCAGAGACGCAACATGTCGTGGCGCTCGGCCGCGGCAGAGCCTCTTGCCGAAAAGGCAAACGTCCGGCTCCTTCTCCCACAAGGAAGGGCCCAGCCCTGAAAGCTCTTGCTGCTCTTCACGGTGCCTTGGCGCCCTATCTACAGGCACAACAGCAGTGGGGATCTGTGCTTTCCCAGAGACGCAACATCTCGTGGCGCTCGGCCGCGGCAGAGCCTCTTGCCGAAAAGGCAAACGTGCGCTCTTTCTCCCACAAGGAAGGGCCCAGCCCTGAAAGCTCTTGCTGCTCTTCACGGTGCCTTGGTGCCCTATCTACAGGCACAAGAGCAGTGGGGATCTGTGCTTTCCCAGAGACGGAACATGTCGTGGCGCTCGGCCGCGGCAGAGCCTCTTGCCGTAAAGGCAAACGTCCGGCTCCTTCTCCCACAAGGAAGGGCCCAGCCCTGAAAGCTCTTGCTGCTCTTCACGGTGCCTTGGCGCCCTATCTACAGGCACAAGAGCAGTGGGGATCTGTGCTTTCCCAGAGACGCAACATCTCATGGCGCTCGGCCGCGGCAGAGCCTCTTGCCGAAAAGGCAAACGTGCGGCTCCTTCTCCCACAAGGAAGGGCCCAGCCCTGAAAGCTCTTGCTGCTCTTCACGGTGCCTTGGCGCCCTATCTACAGGCACAACAGCAGTGGGGATCTGGGCTTTCCCAGAGACGCAACATCTCGTGGCGCTCGGCCGCGGCAGAGCCTCTTGCCGAAAAGGCAAACGTCCGGCTCCTTCTCCCACAAGGAAGGGCCCAGCCCTGAAAGCTGTTGCTGCTCTTCACGGTGCCTTGGCGCCCTATCTACAGGCACAACAGCAGTGGGGATCTGTGCTTTCCCAGAGACGCAACATCTTGTGGCGTTCGGCCGCGGCAGAGCCTCTTGCCGAAAAGGCAAACGTCCGGCTCCTTCTCCCACAAGGAAGGGCCCAGCCCTGAAAGCTCCTGCTGCTCTTCACGGTGCCTTGGCGCCCTATCTACAGGCACAACAGCAGTGGGGATCTGTGCTTTCCCAGAGACGCAACATCGCATGGCGCTCGGACGCGGCAGAGCCTCTTGCCGAAAAGGCAAACGTCCGGCTCCTTCTCCCACAAGGAAGGGCCCAGCCCTGAAAGCTGTTGCTGCTCTTCACGATGCCTTGGCGCCCTATCGACAGGCACAAGAGCAGTGGGGATCTGTGATTTCCCAGAGACGGAACATCTCCTGGCGCTCGGTCGCGGGGGAGCCTCTTGCCGAAAATGCAAACGTCCGGCTCCTTCTCCCACGAGGAAGGGCCCAGCCCTGAAAGCTGTTGCTGCTCTTCATGGTGCCTTGGCGCCCTATCTACAGGCACAACAGCAGTGGGGATCTGTGCTTTCCCAGAGACGCAATATCTCATGGCACTCGGCCGCGGCAGAGCCTCTTGCCGAAAAGGCAAACGTCCGGCTCCTTCTCCCACAAGGAAGGGCCCAGCCCTGAAAGCTCTTGCTGCTCTTCACGGTGCCTTGGCGCCCTATCTACAGGCACAAGAGCAGTGGGGATCTGTGCTTTCCCAGAGACGCAACATCGCATGGCGCTCGGCCGCGGCAGAGCCTCTTGCCGAAAAGGCAAACGTGCGGCTCCTTCTCCCACAAGGAAGGGCAAAGCCCTGAAAGCTCTTGCTGCTCTTCACGATGCCTTGGCGCCCTATCCACAGGCACAACAGCAGTGGGGATCTGTGCTTTCCCAGAGACGCAACATCTCGTGGCGCTCGGCCGCGGCAGAGCCTCTTGCCGAAAAGGCAAACGTCCGGCTCCTTCTCCCACAAGGAAGGGCCCAGCCCTGAAAGCTCTTGCTGCTCTTCACGGTGCCTTGGCACCCTATCTACAGGCACAACAGCAGTGGGCATCTGTGCTTTCCCAGAGACGCAACATCTCCTGGCGCTCGGTCGCGGCAGAGCCTCTTGCCGAAAAGGCAAACGTCCGGCTCCTTCTCCCACGAGGAAGGGCCCAGCCCTGAAAGCTGTTGCTGCTCTTCACGGTGCCTTGGCGCCCTATCTACAGGCACAACAGCAGTGGGGATCTGTGCTTTCCCAGAGACGCAACACCTCATGGCGCTCGGCCGCGGCAGAGCCTCTTGCCGAAAAGATAAACGTCCGGCTCCTTCTCCCACAAGGAAGGGCCCAGCCCTGAAAGCTGTTGCTGCTCTTCACGGTGCCTTGGTGCCCTATCTACAGGCACAACAGCAGTGGGGATCTGTGCTTTCCCAGAGACGCAACATGTCGTGGCGCTCGGCCGCGGCAGAGCCTCTTGCCGAAAAGGCAAACGTCCGGCTCCTTCTCCCACAAGGAAGGGCCCAGCCCTGAAAGCTCTTGCTGCTCTTCACGGTGCCTTGGCGCCCTATCTACAGGCACAACAGCAGTGGGGATCTGTGCTTTCCCAGAGACGCAACATCTCGTGGCGTTCGGCCGCGGCAGAGCCTCTTGCCGAAAAGGCAAACGTCCGGCTCCTTCTCCCACAAGGAAGGGCCCAGCCCTGAAAGCTCTTGCTGCTCTTCACGGTGCCTTGGTGCCCTATCTACAGGCACAAGAGCAGTGGGGATCTGTGCTTTCCCAGAGACGGAACATGTCGTGGCGCTCGGCCGCGGCAGAGCCTCTTGCCGTAAAGGCAAACGTCCGGCTCCTTCTCCCACAAGGAAGGGCCCAGCCCTGAAAGCTGTTGCTGCTCTTCACGGTGCCTTGGCACCCTATCTACAGGCACAAGAGCAGTGGGGATCTGTGCTTTCCCAGAGATGCAACATCTTGTGGCGTTCGGCCGCGGCAGAGCCTCTTGCCGAAAAGGCAAACGTCCGGCTCCTTCTCCCACAAGGAAGGGCCCAGCCCTGAAAGCTCTTGCTGCTCTTCACGGTGCCTTGGCGCCCTATCTACAGGCACAACAGCAGTGGGGATCTGTGCTTTCCCAGAGACGCAACATCTCGTGGCGCTCGGCCGCGGCAGAGCCTCTTGCCGAAAAGGCAAACGTCCGGCTCCTTCTCCCACAAGGAAGGGCCCAGCCCTGAAAGCTCCTGCTGCTCTTCACGGTGCCTTGGCGCCCTATCTACAGGCACAACAGCAGTGGGGATCTGTGCTTTCCCAGAGACGCAACATCGCATGGCGCTCGGCCGCGGCAGAGCCTCTTGCCGAAAAGGCAAACGTGCGGCTCCTTCTCCCACAAGGAAGGGCCCAGCCCTGAAAGCTGTTGCTGCTCTTCACGATGCCTTGGCGCCCTATCGACAGGCACAAGAGCAGTGGGGATCTGTGCTTTCCCAGAGACGGAACATCTCCTGGCGCTCGGTCGCGGCAGAGCCTCTTGCCGAAAAGGCAAACGTCCGGCTCCTTCTCCCACGAGGAAGGGCCCAGCCCTGAAAGCTGTTGCTGCTCTTCATGGTGCCTTGGCGCCCTATCTACAGGCACAACAGCACTGGGGATCTGTGCTTTCCCAGAGACGCAATATCTCATGGCACTCGGCCGCGGCAGAGCCTCTTGCCGAAAAGGCAAACGTCCGGCTCCTTCTCCCACAAGGAAGGGCCCAGCCCTGAAAGCTCTTGCTGCTCTTCACGGTGCCTTGGCGCCCTATCTACAGGCACAACAGCACTGGGGATCTGTGCTTTCCCAGAGACGCAACATCTCGTGGCGCTCGGCCGCGGCAGAGCCTCTTGCCGAAAAGGCAAACGTCCGGCTCCTTCTCCCACAAGGAAGGGCCCAGCCCTGAAAGCTCTTGCTGCTCTTCACGGTGCCTTGGCGCCCTATCTACAGGCCCAACAGCAGTGGGGATCTGTGCTTTCCCAGAGACGCAACATCTCCTGGCGCTCGGCCGCGGCAGAGCCTCTTGCCGAAAAGGCAAACGTCCGGCTCCTTCTCCCACAAGGAAGGGCCCAGCCCTGAAAGCTGTTGCTGCTCTTCACGGTGCCTTGGCGCCCTATCTACAGGCCCAACAGCAGTGGGGATCTGTGCTTTCCCAGAGACGCAACATCTCATGGCGCTCGGCTGCGGCAGAGCCTCTTGCCGAAAAGGCAAACGTCCGGCTCCTTCTCCCACAAGGAAGGGCACAGCCCTGAAAGCTCTTGCTGCTCTTCACGGTGCCTTGGCACCCTATCTACAGGCACAACAGCAGTGGGGATCTGTGCTTTCCCAGAGACGCAACATGTCGTGGCGCTCGGCCGCGGCAGAGCCTCTTGCCGAAAAGGCAAACGTCCGGCTCCTTCTCCCACAAGGAAGGGCCCAGCCCTGAAAGCTGTTGCTGCTCTTCACGGTGCCTTGGCGCCCTATCTACAGGCACAACAGCAGTGGGGATCTGTGCTTTCCCAGAGACGCAACATCTTGTGGCGTTCGGCCGCGGCAGAGCCTCTTGCCGAAAAGGCAAACGTCCGGCTCCTTCTCCCACAAGGAAGGGCCCAGCCCTGAAAGCTCTTGCTGCTCTTCACGGTGCCTTGGCGCCCTATCTACAGGCACAACAGCAGTGGGGATCTGTGCTTTCCCAGAGACGCAACATCTCCTGGCGCTCGGCCGCGGCAGAGCCTCTTGCCGAAAAGGCAAACGTCCGGCTCCTTCTCCCACAAGGAAGGGCCCAGCCCTGAAAGCTCCTGCTGCTCTTCACGGTGCCTTGGCGCCCTATCTACAGGCACAACAGCAGTGGGGATCTGTGCTTTCCCAGAGACGCAACATCGCATGGCGCTCGGACGCGGCAGAGCCTCTTGCCGAAAAGGCAAACGTCCGGCTCCTTCTCCCACAAGGAAGGGCCCAGCCCTGAAAGCTGTTGCTGCTCTTCACGATGCCTTGGCGCCCTATCGACAGGCACAAGAGCAGTGGGGATCTGTGCTTTCCCAGAGACGGAACATCTCCTGGCGCTCGGTCGCGGGGGAGCCTCTTGCCGAAAATGCAAACGTCCGGCTCCTTCTCCCACGAGGAAGGGCCCAGCCCTGAAAGCTGTTGCTGCTCTTCATGGTGCCTTGGCGCCCTATCTACAGGCACAACAGCACTGGGGATCTGTGCTTTCCCAGAGACGCAATATCTCATGGCACTCTGGCCGCGGCAGAGCCTCTTGCCGAAAAGGCAAACGTCCGGCTCCTTCTCCCACAAGGAAGGGCCCAGCCCTGAAAGCTCTTGCTGCTCTTCACGGTGCCTTGGCGCCCTATCTACAGGCACAAGAGCAGTGGGGATCTGTGCTTTCCCAGAGACGCAACATCGCATGGCGCTCGGCCGCGGCAGAGCCTCTTGCCGAAAAGGCAAACGTGCGGCTCCTTCTCCCACAAGGAAGGGGCAAAGCCCTGAAAGCTCTTGCTGCTCTTCACGATGCCTTGGCGCCCTATCCACAGGCACAACAGCAGTGGGGATCTGTGCTTTCCCAGAGACGACATCTCGTGGCGCTCGGCCGCGGCAGAGCCTCTTGCCGAAAAGGCAAACGTCCGGCTCCTTCTCCCACAAGGAAGGGCCCAGCCCTGAAAGCTCTTGCTGCTCTTCACGGTGCCTTGGCACCCTATCTACAGGCACAACAGCAGTGGGCATCTGTGGCTTTCCCAGAGACGCAACATCTCCTGGCGCTCGGTCGCGGCAGAGCCTCTTGCCGAAAAGGCAAACGTCCGGCTCCTTCTCCCACGAGGAAGGGCCCAGCCCTGAAAGCTGTTGCTGCTCTTCACGGTGCCTTGGCGCCCTATCTACAGGCACAACAGCAGTGGGGATCTGTGCTTTCCCAGAGACGCAACACACCTCATGGCGCTCGGCCGCGGCAGAGCCTCTTGCCGAAAAGATAAACGTCCGGCTCCTTCTCCCACAAGGAAGGGCCCAGCCCTGAAAGCTGTTGCTGCTCTTCACGGTGCCTTGGTGCCCTATCTACAGGCACAACAGCAGTGGGGATCTGTGCTTTCCCAGAGACGCAACATGTCGTGGCGCTCGGCCGCGGCAGAGCCTCTTGCCGAAAAGGCAAACGTCCGGCTCCTTCTCCCACAAGGAAGGGCCCAGCCCTGAAAGCTCTTGCTGCTCTTCACGGTGCCTTGGCGCCCTATCTACAGGCACAACAGCAGTGGGGATCTGTGCTTTCCCAGAGACGCAACATCTCGTGGCGTTCGGCCGCGGCAGAGCCTCTTGCCGAAAAGGCAAACGTCCGGCTCCTTCTCCCACAAGGAAGGGCCCAGCCCTGAAAGCTCTTGCTGCTCTTCACGGTGCCTTGGTGCCCTATCTACAGGCACAAGAGCAGTGGGGATCTGTGCTTTCCCAGAGACGGAACATGTCGTGGCGCTCGGCCGCGGCAGAGCCTCTTGCCGTAAAGGCAAACGTCCGGCTCCTTCTCCCACAAGGAAGGGCCCAGCCCTGAAAGCTGTTGCTGCTCTTCACGGTGCCTTGGCACCCTATCTACAGGCACAAGAGCAGTGGGGATCTGTGCTTTCCCAGAGATGCAACATCTTGTGGCGTTCGGCCGCGGCAGAGCCTCTTGCCGAAAAGGCAAACGTCCGGCTCCTTCTCCCACAAGGAAGGGCCCAGCCCTGAAAGCTCTTGCTGCTCTTCACGGTGCCTTGGCGCCCTATCTACAGGCACAACAGCAGTGGGGATCTGTGCTTTCCCAGAGACGCAACATCTCGTGGCGCTCGGCCGCGGCAGAGCCTCTTGCCGAAAAGGCAAACGTCCGGCTCCTTCTCCCACAAGGAAGGGCCCAGCCCTGAAAGCTCCTGCTGCTCTTCACGGTGCCTTGGCGCCCTATCTACAGGCACAACAGCAGTGGGGATCTGTGCTTTCCCAGAGACGCAACATCGCATGGCGCTCGGCCGCGGCAGAGCCTCTTGCCGAAAAGGCAAACGTGCGGCTCCTTCTCCCACAAGGAAGGGCCCAGCCCTGAAAGCTGTTGCTGCTCTTCACGATGCCTTGGCGCCCTATCGACAGGCACAAGAGCAGTGGGGATCTGTGCTTTCCCAGAGACGGAACATCTCCTGGCGCTCGGTCGCGGCAGAGCCTCTTGCCGAAAAGGCAAAACGTCCGGCTCCTTCTCCCACGAGGAAGGGCCCAGCCCTGAAAGCTGTTGCTGCTCTTCATGGTGCCTTGGCGCCCTATCTACAGGCACAACAGCACTGGGATCTGTGCTTTCCCAGAGACGCAATATCTCATGGCACTCGGCCGCGGCAGAGCCTCTTGCCGAAAAGGCAAACGTCCGGCTCCTTCTCCCACAAGGAAGGGCCCAGCCCTGAAAGCTCTTGCTGCTCTTCACGGTGCCTTGGCGCCCTATCTACAGGCACAACAGCACTGGGGATCTGTGCTTTCCCAGAGACGCAACATCTCGTGGCGCTCGGCCGCGGCAGAGCCTCTTGCCGAAAAGGCAAACGTCCGGCTCCTTCTCCCACAAGGAAGGGCCCAGCCCTGAAAGCTCTTGCTGCTCTTCACGGTGCCTTGGCGCCCTATCTACAGGCCCAACAGCAGTGGGGATCTGTGCTTTCCCAGAGACGCAACATCTCCTGGCGCTCGGCCGCGGCAGAGCCTCTTGCCGAAAAGGCAAACGTCCGGCTCCTTCTCCCACAAGGAAGGGCCCAGCCCTGAAAGCTGTTGCTGCTCTTCACGGTGCCTTGGCGCCCTATCTACAGGCCCAACAGCAGTGGGGATCTGTGCTTTCCCAGAGACGCAACATCTCATGGCGCTCGGCTGCGGCAGAGCCTCTTGCCGAAAAGGCAAACGTCCGGCTCCTTCTCCCACAAGGAAGGGCACAGCCCTGAAAGCTCTTGCTGCTCTTCACGGTGCCTTGGCACCCTATCTACAGGCACAACAGCAGTGGGGATCTGTGCTTTCCCAGAGACGCAACATGTCGTGGCGCTCGGCCGCGGCAGAGCCTCTTGCCGAAAAGGCAAACGTCCGGCTCCTTCTCCCACAAGGAAGGGCCCAGCCCTGAAAGCTCTTGCTGCTCTTCACGGTGCCTTGGCGCCCTATCTACAGGCACAACAGCAGTGGGGATCTGTGCTTTCCCAGAGACGCAACATCTCGTGGCGCTCGGCCGCGGCAGAGCCTCTTGCCGAAAAGGCAAACGTGCGGCTCTTTCTCCCACAAGGAAGGGCCCAGCCCTGAAAGCTCTTGCTGCTCTTCACGGTGCCTTGGTGCCCTATCTACAGGCACAAGAGCAGTGGGGATCTGTGCTTTCCCAGAGACGCAACATCTCGTGGCGCTCGGCCCGCGGCAGAGCCCTCTTGCCGTAAAGGCAAACGTCCGGCTCCTTCTCCCACAAGGAAGGGCCCAGCCCTGAAAGCTGTTGCTGCTCTTCACGGTGCCTTGGTGCCCTATCTACAGGCACAACAGCAGTGGGGATCTGTGCTTTCCCAGAGACGCAACATGTCGTGGCGCTCGGCCGCGGCAGAGCCTCTTGCCGAAAAGGCAAACGTCCGGCTCCTTCTCCCACAAGGAAGGGCCCAGCCCTGAAAGCTCTTGCTGCTCTTCACGGTGCCTTGGCGCCCTATCTACAGGCACAACAGCAGTGGGGATCTGTGCTTTCCCAGAGACGCAACATCTCGTGGCGCTCGGCCGCGGCAGAGCCTCTTGCCGAAAAGGCAAACGTGCGGCTCTTTCTCCCACAAGGAAGGGCCCAGCCCTGAAAGCTCTTGCTGCTCTTCACGGTGCCTTGGTGCCCTATCTACAGGCACAAGAGCAGTGGGGATCTGTGCTTTCCCAGAGACGGAACATGTCGTGGCGCTCGGCCGCGGCAGAGCCTCTTGCCGTAAAGGCAAACGTCCGGCTCCTTCTCCCACAAGGAAGGGCCCAGCCCTGAAAGCTGTTGCTGCTCTTCACGGTGCCTTGGCGCCCTATCTACAGGCACAAGAGCAGTGGGGATCTGTGCTTTCCCAGAGACGCAACATCTCATGGCGCTCGGGCCGCGGCAGAGCCTCTTGCCGAAAAGGCAAACGTGCGGCTCCTTCTCCCACAAGGAAGGGCCCAGCCCTGAAAGCTCTTGCTGCTCTTCACGGTGCCTTGGCGCCCTATCTACAGGCACAAGAGCAGTGGGGATCTGGGCTTTCCCAGAGACGCAACATCTCGTGGCGCTCGGCCGCGGCAGAGCCTCTTGCCGAAAAGGCAAACGTCCGGCTCCTTCTCCCACAAGGAAGGGCCCAGCCCTGAAAGCTGTTGCTGCTCTTCACGGTGCCTTGGCGCCCTATCTACAGGCACAACAGCAGTGGGGATCTGTGCTTTCCAGAGACGCAACATCTTGTGGCGTTCGGCCCGCGGCAGAGCCTCTTGCCGAAAAGGCAAACGTCCGGCTCCTTCTCCCACAAGGAAGGGCCCAGCCCTGAAAGCTCTTGCTGCTCTTCACGGTGCCTTGGCGCCCTATCTACAGGCACAACAGCAGTGGGGATCTGTGCTTTCCCAGAGACGCAACATCTCCTGGCGCTCGGCCGCGGCAGAGCCTCTTGCCGAAAAGGCAAACGTCCGGCTCCTTCTCCCACAAGGAAGGGCCCAGCCCTGAAAGCTCCTGCTGCTCTTCACGGTGCCTTGGCGCCCTATCTACAGGCACAACAGCAGTGGGGATCTGTGCTTTCCAGAGACGCAACATCGCATGGCGCTCGGACGCGGCAGAGCCTCTTGCCGAAAAGGCAAACGTCCGGCTCCTTCTCCCACAAGGAAGGGCCCAGCCCTGAAAGCTGTTGCTGCTCTTCACGATGCCTTGGCGCCCTATCGACAGGCACAAGAGCAGTGGGGATCTGTGCTTTCCCAGAGACGGAACATCTCCTGGCGCTCGGTCGCGGCAGAGCCTCTTGCCGAAAATGCAAACGTCCGGCTCCTTCTCCCACGAGGAAGGGCCCAGCCCTGAAAGCTGTTGCTGCTCTTCATGGTGCCTTGGTGCCCTATCTACAGGCACAACAGCAGTGGGGATCTGTGCTTTCCCAGAGACGCAATATCTCATGGCACTCGGCCGCGGCAGAGCCTCTTGCCGAAAAGGCAAACGTCCGGCTCCTTCTCCACAAGGAAGGGCCCAGCCCTGAAAGCTCTTGCTGCTCTTCACGGTGCCTTGGCGCCCTATCTACAGGCACAACAGCACTGGGGATCTGTGCTTTCCCAGAGACGCAACATCTCGTGGCGCTCGGCCGCGGCAGAGCTCTTGCCGAAAAGGCAAACGTCCGGCTCCTTCTCCCACAAGGAAGGGCCCAGCACTGAAAGCTCTTGCTGCTCTTCACGGTGCCTTGGCGCCCTATCTACAGGCACAACAGCAGTGGGGATCTGTGCTTTCCCAGAGACGCAACATCTCCTGGCGCTCGGCCGCGGCAGAGCCTCTTGCCGAAAAGGCAAACGTCCGGCTCCTTCTCCCACAAGCAAGGGCACAGCCCTGAAAGCTGTTGCTGCTCTTCATGGTGCCTTGGCGCCCTATCTACAGGCACAACAGCAGTGGGGATCTGTGCTTTCCCAGAGACGGAACATCTCATGGCGCTCGGCCGCGGCAGAGCCTCTTGCCGAAAAGGCAAAACGTCCGGCTCCTTCTCCCACAAGGAAGGGCCCAGCCCTGAAAGCTCTTGCTGCTCTTCACGGTGCCTTGGCGCCCTATCTACAGGCACAACAGCAGTGGGGATCTGTGCTTTCCCAGAGACGCAACACCTCATGGCGCTCGGCCGCGGCAGAGCCTCTTGCCGAAAAGATAAACGTGCGGCTCCTTCTCCCACAAGGAAGGGCCCAGCCCTGAAAGCTGTTGCTGCTCTTCACGATGCCTTGGCGCCGTATCGACAGGCACAACAGCACTGGGGATCTGTGCTTTCCCAGAGACGGAACATCTCCTGGCGCTCGGTCGCGGCAGAGCCTCTTGTCGAAAAGGCAAACGTCCGGCTCCTTCTCCCACAAGGAAGGGCCCAGCCCTGAAAGCTCTTGCTGCTCTTCACGGTGCCTTGGCGCCCTATCTACAGGCACAAGAGCAGTGGGGATCTGCGCTTTCCCAGAGACGCAACATCTCGTGGCGCTCGGCCGCGGCAGAGCCTCTTGCCGAAAAGGCAAACGTCCGGCTCCTTCTCCCACAAGGAAGGGCCCAGCCCTGAAAGCTCTTGCTGCTCTTCACGGTGCCTTGGCGCCCTATCTACAGGCACAACAGCAGTGGGGATCTGTGCTTTCCCAGAGACGCAACATCTCCTGGCGCTCGGACCGCGGCAGAGCCTCTTGCCGAAAAGGCAAACGTGCGGCTCCTTCTCCCACAAGGAAGGGCCCAGCCCTGAAAGCTCTTGCTGCTCTTCACGGTGCCTTGGCGCCCTATCTACAGGCACAACAGCAGTGGGGATCTGTGCTTTCCCAGAGACGCAACACCTCATGGCGCTCGGCCGCGGCAGAGCCTCTTGCCGAAAAGGCAAACGTCCGGCTCCTTCTCCCACAAGGAAGGGCCCAGCCCTGAAAGCTCTTGCTGCTCTTCACGGTGCCTTGGCGCCCTATCTACAGGCACAACAGCAGTGGGGATCTGTGCTTTCCCAGAGACGCAACATGTCGTGGCGCTCGGCCACGGCAGAGCCTCTTGCCGAAAAGGCAAACGTCTGGCTCCTTCTCCCACAAGGAAGGGCCCAGCCCTGAAAGCTCTTGCTGCTCTTCACGGTGCCTTGGCGCCCTATCTACAGGCCAACAGCAGTGGGGATCTGTGCTTTCCCAGAGACGCAACATCTCGTGGCGCTCGGCCGCGGCAGAGCCTCTTGCCGAAAAGGCAAACGTCCAGCTCCTTCTCCCACAAGGAAGTGCCCAGCCCGGAAAGCTCTTGCTGCTCTTCACGGTGCCTTGGCACCCTATCGACAGGCACAACAGCAGGGGGATCTGTGCTCTCCCAGAGACGCAACATCTCGTGGCGCTCGGCCGCGGCAGAGCCTCTTGCCGAAAAGGCAAACGTCCGCTCCTTCTCCCACAAGGAAGTGCCCAGCCCTGAAAGCTGTTGCTGCTCTTCACGGTGCCTTGGTGCCCTATCTACAGGCACAACAGCAGTGGGGATCTGTGCTTTCCCAGAGACGCAACACCTCATGGCGCTCGGCCGCGGCAGAGCCTCTTGCCGAAAAGATAAACGTCCGGCTCCTTCTCCCACAAGGAAGGGCCCAGCCCTGAAAGCTGTTGCTGCTCTTCACGGTGCCTTGGCGCCCTATCTACAGGCACAACAGCAGTGGGGATCTGTGCTTTCCCAGAGACGCAACTCTCGTGGCGCTCGCCGCGGCAGAGCCTCTTGCCGAAAAGGCAAACGTCCGGCTCCTTCTCCCACAAGGAAGGGCCCAGCCCTGAAAGCTCCTGCTGCTCTTCACGGTGCCTTGGCGCCCTATCTACAGGCACAACAGCAGTGGGGATCTGTGCTTTCCCAGAGACGCAACATCGCATGGCGCTCGGCCGCGGCAGAGCCTCTTGCCCGAAAAGGCAAACGTGCGGCTCCTTCTCCCACAAGGAAGGGCCCAGCCCTGAAAGCTGTTGCTGCTCTTCACGATGCCTTGGCGCCCTATCGACAGGCACAAGAGCAGTGGGGATCTGTGCTTTCCCAGAGACGGAACATCTCCTGGCGCTCGGTCGCGGCAGAGCCTCTTGTCGAAAAGGCAAACGTCCGGCTCCTTCTCCCACGAGGAAGGGCCCAGCCCTGAAAGCTGTTGCTGCTCTTCACGGTGCCTTGGCACCCTATCTACAGGCACAACAGCACTGGGGATCTGTGCTTTCCCAGAGACGCAACATCTCCTGGCGCTCGGCCGCGGCAGAGCCTCTTGCCGAAAAGGCAAACGTCCGGCTCCTTCTCCCACAAGGAAGGGCCCAGCCCTGAAAGCTGTTGCTGCTCTTCACGGTGCCTTGGCGCCCTATCTACAGGCACAACAGCACTGGGGATCTGTGCTTTCCCAGAGACGCAACATCTCGTGGCGCTCGGCCCGCGGCAGAGCCTCTTGCCGAAAAGGGAAACGTCCGGCTCCTTCTCCCACAAGGAAGGGCCCAGCCCTGAAAGCTCTTGCTGCTCTTCACGGTGCCTTGGCGCCCTATCTACAGGCACAACAGCAGTGGGGATCTGTGCTTTCCCAGAGACGCAACATCTCATGGCGCTCGGCCGCGGCAGAGCCTCTTGCCGAAAAGGCAAACGTCCGGCTCCTCCCACAAGGAAGGGCACAGCCCTGAAAGCTCTTGCTGCTCTTCACGGTGCCTTGGCGCCCTATCTACAGGCACAAGAGCAGTGGGGATCTGCGCTTTCCCAGAGACGCAACATCTCGTGGCGCTCGGCCGCAGCAGAGCCTCTTGCCGAAAAGGCAAACGTCCGGCTCCTTCTCCCACAAGGAAGGGCCCAGCCCTGAAAGCTCTTGCTGCTCTTCACGGTGCCTTGGCGCCCTATCTACAGGCACAACAGCAGTGGGGATCTGTGCTTTCCCAGAGACGCAACATCGCATGGCGCTCGGCCGCGGCAGAGCCTCTTGCCGAAAAGGCAAACGTCCGGCTCCTTCTCCCACAAGGAAGGGCCCAGCCCTGAAAGCTCTTGCTGCTCTTCACGGTGCCTTGGCGCCCTATCTACAGGCACAACAGCAGTGGGGATCTGTGCTTTCGCAGAGACGCAACACCTCATGGCGCTCGGCCGCGGCAGAGCCTCTTGCCGAAAAGGCAAACGTCCGGCTCCTTCTCCCACAAGGAAGGGCCCAGCCCTGAAAGCTGTTGCTGCTCTTCACGGTGCCTTGGCGCCCTATCTACAGGCACAACAGCAGTGGGGATCTGTGCTTTCCCAGAAACGCAACATGTCGTGGCGCTCGGCCGCGGCAGAGCCTCTTGCCGAAAAGGCAAACGTCCGGCTCCTTCTCCCACAAAGAAGGGCCCAGCCCTGAAAGCTCTTGCTGCTCTTCACGGTGCCTTGGCGCCCTATCTACAGGCACAACAGCACTGGGGATCTGTGCTTTCCCAGAGACGCAACATCTCATGGCGCTCGGCCGCGGCAGAGCCTCTTGCCGAAAAGGCAAACGTCCGGCTCCTTCTCCCACAAGGAAGGGCCCAGCCCTGAAAGCTCTTGCTGCTCTTCACGGTGCCTTGGTGCCCTATCTACAGGCACAAGAGCAGTGGGGATCTGTGCTTTCCCAGAGACGGAACATCTCGTGGCACTCGGCCCGCGGCAGAGCCTCTTGCCGAAAAGGCAAACGTCCGGCTCCTTCTCCCACAAGGAAGGGCCCAGCCCTGAAAGCTCTTGCTGCTCTTCACGGTGCCTTGGCGCCCTATCTACAGGCACAACAGCAGTGGGGATCTTTGCTTTCCCAGAGACGCAACATCTCGTGGCGCTCGGCCGCGGCAGAGCCTCTTGCCGAAAAGGCAAACGTCCGGCTCCTTCTCCCACAAGGAAGGGCCCAGCCCTGAAAAGCTCTTGCTGCTCTTCACGGTGCCTTGGCGCCCTATCTACAGGCACAACAGCAGTGGGGATCTGTGCTTTCCCAGAGACGCAACATGTCGTGGCGCTCGGCCGCGGCAGAGCCTCTTGCCGAAAAGGCAAACGTCCGGCTCCTTCTCCACAAGGAAGGGCCCAGCCCTGAAAGCTCTTGCTGCTCTTCACGGTGCCTTGGTGCCCTATCTACAGGCCCAACAGCAGTGGGGATCTGTGCTTTCCCAGAGACGCAACATCTCGTGGCGCTCGGCCGCGGCAGAGCCTCTTGCCGAAAAGGCAAACGTCCGGCTCCTTCTCCCACAAGGAAGGCCCAGCCCTGAAAGCTGTTGCTGCTCTTCACGGTGCCTTGGCGCCCTATCTACAGGCACAACAGCACTGGGGATCTGTGCTTTCCCAGAGACGCAACATCTCATGGCGCTCGGCCGCGGCAGAGCCTCTTGCCGAAAAGGCAAACGTCCGGCTCCTTCTCCCACAAGGAAGGGCACAGCCCTGAAAGCTCTTGCTGCTCTTCACGGTGCCTTGGCACCCTATCTACAGGCACAACAGCAGTGGGGATCTGCGCTTTCCCAGAGACGCAACATCTCGTGGCGCTCGGCCGCGGCAGAGCCTCTTGCCGAAAAGGCAAACGTCCGGCTCCTTCTCCCACAAGGAAGTGCCCAGCCCTGAAAGCTCTTGCTGCTCTTCACGGTGCCTTGGCACCCTATCTACAGGCACAACAGCAGTGGGGATCTGTGCTTTCCCAGAGACGCAACATCTCCTGGCGCTCGGCCGCGGCAGAGCCTCTTGCCGAAAAGGCAAACGTCCGGCTCCTTCTCCCACAAGGAAGGGCCCAGCCCTGAAAGCTCTTGCTGCTCTTCACGGTGCCTTGGCGCCCTATCTACAGGCACAACAGCACTGGGGATCTGTGCTTTCCCAGAGACGCAACACCTCATGGCGCTCGGCCCGCGGCAGAGCCTCTTGCCGAAAAGAAAAACGTCCGGCTCCTTCTCCCACAAGGAAGGGCCCAGCCCTGAAAGCTGTTGCTGCTCTTCACGGTGCCTTGGCGCCCTATCTACAGGCACAACAGCAGTGGGGATCTGTGCTTTCCCAGAGACGCAACATCTCGTGGCGCTCGGCCCGCGGCAGAGCCTCTTGCCGAAAAGGCAAACGTCCGGCTCCTTCTCCCACAAGGAAGGGCCCAGCCCTGAAAGCTCTTGCTGCTCTTCACGGTGCCTTGGCGCCCTATCTACAGGCACAACAGCAGTGGGGATCTGTGCTTTCCCAGAAACGCAACATGTCGTGGCGCTCGGCCGCGGCAGAGCCTCTTGCCGAAAAGGCAAACGTCCGGCTCCTTCTCCCACAAGGAAGGGCCCAGCCCTGAAAGCTCTTGCTGCTCTTCACGGTGCCTTGGCGCCCTAATCTACAGGCACAACAGCACTGGGGATCTGTGCTTTCCCAGAGACGCAACATCTCATGGCGCTCGGCCGCGGCAGAGCCTCTTGCCGAAAAGGCAAACGTCCGGCTCCTTCTCCCACAAGGAAGTGCCCAGCCCTGAAAGCTCTTGCTGCTCTTCTACGGTGCCTTGGTGCCCTATCTACAGGCACAAGAGCAGTGGGGATCTGTGCTTTCCCAGAGACGGAACATCTCGTGGCGCTCGGCCGCGGCAGAGCCTCTTGCCGTAAAGGCAAACGTCCGGCTCCTTCTCCCACAAGGAAGGGCCCAGCCCTGAAAGCTGTTGCTGCTCTTCACGGTGCCTTGGCGCCCTATCTACAGGCACAAGAGCAGTGGGGATCTGTGCTTTCCCAGAGACGCAACATCTCATGGCGCTCGGCCGCGGCAGAGCCTCTTGCCGAAAAGGCAAACGTGCGGCTCCTTCTCCCACAAGGAAGGGCCCAGCCCTGAAAGCTCTTGCTGCTCTTCACGGTGCCTTGGCGCCCTATCTACAGGCACAACAGCAGTGGGGATCTGGGCTTTCCCAGAGACGCAACATCTCGTGGCGCTCGGCCGCGGCAGAGCCTCTTGCCGAAAAGGCAAACGTCCGGCTCCTTCTCCCACAAGGAAGGGCCCAGCCCTGAAAGCTGTTGCTGCTCTTCACGGTGCCTTGGCGCCCTATCTACAGGCACAACAGCAGTGGGGATCTGTGCTTTCCCAGAGACGCAACATCTTGTGGCGTTCGGCCGCGGCAGAGCCTCTTGCCGAAAAGGCAAACGTCCGGCTCCTTCTCCCACAAGGAAGGGCCCAGCCCTGAAAGATCTTGCTGCTCTTCACGGTGCCTTGGCGCCCTATCTACAGGCACAACAGCAGTGGGGATCTGTGCTTTCCCAGAGACGCAACATCTCCTGGCGCTCGGCCGCGGCAGAGCCTCTTGCCGAAAAGGCAAACGTCCGGCTCCTTCTCCCACAAGGAGGGCCCAGCCCTGAAAGCTCCTGCTGCTCTTCACGGTGCCTTGGCGCCCTATCTACAGGCACAACAGCAGTGGGGATCTGTGCTTTCCCAGAGACGCAACATCTCCTGGCGCTCGGCCGCGGCAGAGCCTCTTGCCGAAAAGGCAAACGTCCGGCTCCTTCTCCCACAAGGAAGGGCCCAGCCCTGAAAGCTGTTGCTGCTCTTCACGATGCCTTGGCGCCCTATCGACAGGCACAAGAGCAGTGGGGATCTGTGCTTTCCCAGAGACGGAACATCTCCTGGCGCTCGGTCGCGGCAGAGCCTCTTGCCGAAAATGCAAACGTCCGGCTCCTTCTCCCACGAGGAAGGGCCCAGCCCTGAAAGCTGTTGCTGCTCTTCATGGTGCCTTGGCGCCCTATCTACAGGCACAACAGCACTGGGGATCTGTGCTTTCCCAGAGACGCAATATCTCATGGCACTCGGCCGCGGCAGAGCCTCTTGCCGAAAAGGCAAACTTCCGGCTCCTTCTCCCACAAGGAAGGGCCCAGCCCTGAAAGCTCTTGCTGCTCTTCACGGTGCCTTGGCGCCCTATCTACAGGCACAACAGCACTGGGGATCTGTGCTTTCCCAGAGACGCAACATCTCGTGGCGCTCGGCCGCGGCAGAGCCTCTTGCCGAAAAGGCAAACGTCCGGCTCCTTCTCCCACAAGGAAGGGCCCAGCCCTGAAAGCTCTTGCTGCTCTTCACGGTGCCTTGGCGCCCTATCTACAGGCACAACAGCAGTGGGGATCTGTGCTTTCCCAGAGACGCAACATCTCCTGGCGCTCGGCCGCGGCAGAGCCTCTTGCCGAAAAGGCAAACGTCCGGCTCCTTCTCCCACAAGGAAGGGCCCAGCCCTGAAAGCTGTTGCTGCTCTTCATGGTGCCTTGGCGCCCTATCTACAGGCACAACAGCAGTGGGGATCTGTGCTTTCCCAGAGACGGAACATCTCATGGCGCTCGGCCGCGGCAGAGCCTCTTGCCGAAAAGGCAAACGTCCGGCTCCTTCTCCCACAAGGAAGGGCCCAGCCCTGAAAGCTCTTGCTGCTCTTCACGGTGCCTTGGCGCCCTATCTACAGGCACAACAGCAGTGGGGATCTGTGCTTTCCCAGAGACGCAACATCTCCTGGCGCTCGGCCGCGGCAGAGCCTCTTGCCGAAAAGGCATACGTCCGGCTCCTTCTCCCACAAGGAAGGGCCCAGCCCTGAAAGCTCTTGCTGCTCTTCACGGTGCCTTGGCGCCCTATCTACAGGCACAACAGCAGTGGGGATCTGTGCTTTCCCAGAGACGCAACACCTCATGGCGCTCGGCCGCGGCAGAGCCTCTTGCCGAAAAGGCAAACGTGCGGCTCCTTCTCCCACAAGGAAGGGCCCAGCCCTGAAAGCTGTTGCTGCTCTTCACGGTGCCTTGGCGCCCTATCTACAGGCACAACAGCAGTGGGGATCTGTGCTTTCCCAGAGACGCAACATCGCATGGCGCTCGGCCGCGGCAGAGCCTCTTGCCGAAAAGGCAAACGTGCGGCTCCTTCTCCCACAAGGAAGGGCCCAGCCCTGAAAGCTGTTGCTGCTCTTCACGATGCCTTGGCGCCGTATCGACAGGCACAACAGCACTGGGGATCTGTGCTTTCCCAGAGACGGAACATCTCCTGGCGCTCGGTCGCGGCAGAGCCTCTTGTCGAAAAGGCAAACGTCCGGCTCCTTCTCCCACAAGGAAGGGCCCAGCCCTGAAAGCTCTTGCTGCTCTTCACGGTGCCTTGGCGCCCTATCTACAGGCACAAGAGCAGTGGGGATCTGCGCTTTCCCAGAGACGCAACATCTCGTGGCGCTCGGCCGCGGCAGAGCCTCTTGCCGAAAAGGCAAACGTCCGGCTCCTTCTCCCACAAGGAAGGGCCCAGCCCTGAAAGCTCTTGCTGCTCTTCACGGTGCCTTGGCGCCCTATCTACAGGCACAACAGCAGTGGGGATCTGTGCTTTCCCAGAGACGCAACATCTCCTGGCGCTCGGCCGCGGCAGAGCCTCTTGCCGAAAAGGCAAACGTGCGGCTCCTTCTCCCACAAGGAAGGGCCCAGCCCTGAAAGCTCTTGCTGCTCTTCACGGTGCCTTGGCGCCCTATCTACAGGCACAACAGCACTGGGGATCTGTGCTTTCCCAGAGACGCAACATCTCATGGCGCTCGGGCCGCGGCAGAGCCTCTTGCCGAAAAGGCAAACGTCCGGCTCCTTCTCCCACAAGGAAGGGCCCAGCCCTGAAAGCTCTTGCTGCTCTTCACGGTGCCTTGGCGCCCTATCTACAGGCCCAACAGCAGTGGGGATCTGTGCTTTCCCAGAGACGCAACATCTCGTGGCGCTCCGGCCGCGGCAGAGCCTCTTGCCGAAAAGGCAAACGTCCAGCTCCTTCTCCCACAAGGAAGTGCCCAGCCCGGAAAGCTCTTGCTGCTCTTCACGGTGCCTTGGCACCCTATCTACAGGCACAACAGCAGTGGGGATCTGTGCTCTCCAAGAGACGCAACATCTCGTGGCGCTCGGCCGCGGCAGAGCCTCTTGCCGAAAAGGCAAACGTCCGGCTCCTTCTCCCACAAGGAAGTGCCCAGCCCTGAAAGCTGTTGCTGCTCTTCACGGTGCCTTGGTGCCCTATCTACAGGCACAACAGCAGTGGGGATCTGTGCTTTCCCAGAGACGCAACACCTCATGGCGCTCGGCCGCGGCAGAGCCTCTTGCCGAAAAGATAAACGTCCGGCTCCTTCTCCCACAAGGAAGGGCCCAGCCCTGAAAGCTCTTGCTGCTCTTCACGGTGCCTTGGCGCCCTATCTACAGGCACAACAGCAGTGGGGATCTGTGCTTTCCCAGAGACGCAACATCTCGTGGCGCTCGGCCGCGGCAGAGCCTCTTGCCGAAAAGGCAAACGTCCGGCTCCTTCTCCCACAAGGAAGGGCCCAGCCCTGAAAGCTCCTGCTGCTCTTCACGGTGCCTTGGCGCCCTATCTACAGGCACAACAGCAGTGGGGATCTGTGCTTTCCCAGAGACGCAACATCGCATGGCGCTCGGCCGCGGCAGAGCCTCTTGCCGAAAAGGCAAACGTGCGGCTCCTTCTCCCACAAGGAAGGGCCCAGCCCTGAAAGCTGTTGCTGCTCTTCACGATGCCTTGGCGCCCTATCGACAGGCACAAGAGCAGTGGGGATCTGTGCTTTCCCAGAGACGGAACATCTCCTGGCGCTCGGTCGCGGCAGAGCCTCTTGTCGAAAAGGCAAACGTCCGGCTCCTTCTCCCACAAGGAAGGGCCCAGCCCTGAAAGATCTTGCTGCTCTTCACGGTGCCTTGGCACCTATCTACAGGCACAACAGCAGTGGGGATCTGTGCTTTCCCAGAGACGCAACATCTCATGGCGCTCGGCCGCGGCAGAGCCTCTTGCCGAAAAGGCAAACGTCCGGCTCCTTCTCCCACAAGGAAGGGCCCAGCCCTGAAAGCTCTTGCTGCTCTTCACGGTGCCTTGGCGCCCTATCTACAGGCACAACAGCAGTGGGGATCTGTGCTTTCCCAGAGACGCAACACCTCATGGCGCTCGGCCGCGGCAGAGCCTCTTGCCGAAAAGAAAAACGTCCGGCTCCTTCTCCCACAAGGAAGGGCCCAGCCCTGAAAGCTGTTGCTGCTCTTCACGGTGCCTTGGCGCCCTATCTACAGGCACAACAGCAGTGGGGATCTGTGCTTTCCCAGAGACGCAACATCTCGTGGCGCTCGGCCGCGGCAGAGCCTCTTGCCGAAAAGGCAAACGTCCGGCTCCTTCTCCCACAAGGAAGGGCCCAGCCCTGAAAGCTCTTGCTGCTCTTCACGGTGCCTTGGCGCCCTATCTACAGGCACAACAGCAGTGGGGATCTGTGCTTTCCCAGAAACGCAACATGTCGTGGCGCTCGGCCGCGGCAGAGCCTCTTGCCGAAAAGGCAAACGTCCGGCTCCTTCTCCCACAAGGAAGGGCCCAGCCCTGAAAGCTCTTGCTGCTCTTCACGGTGCCTTGGCGCCCTATCTACAGGCACAACAGCACTGGGGATCTGTGCTTTCCCAGAGACGCAACATCTCATGGCGCTCGGCCGCGGCAGAGCCTCTTGCCGAAAAGGCAAACGTCCGGCTCCTTCTCCCACAAGGAAGTGCCCAGCCCTGAAAGCTCTTGCTGCTCTTCACGGTGCCTTGGTGCCCTATCTACAGGCACAAGAGCAGTGGGGATCTGTGCTTTCCCAGAGACGGAACATCTCGTGGCGCTCGGCCGCGGCAGAGCCTCTTGCCGTAAAGGCAAACGTCTCCTTCTCCCACAAGGAAGGGCCCAGCCCTGCAAGCTGTTGCTGCTCTTCACGGTGCCTTGGCGCCCTATCTACAGGCACAACAGCAGTGGGGATCTGTGCTTTCCCAGAGACGCAACATCTCATGGCGCTCGGACCGCGGCAGAGCCTCTTGCCGAAAAGGCAAACGTGCGGCTCCTTCTCCCACAAGGAAGGGCCCAGCCCTGAAAGCTCTTGCTGCTCTTCACGGTGCCTTGGCGCCCTATCTACAGGCACAACAGCAGTGGGGATCTGGGCTTTCCCAGAGACGCAACATCTCGTGGCGCTCGGCCCGCGGCAGAGCCTCTTGCCGAAAAGGCAAACGTCCGGCTCCTTCTCCCACAAGGAAGGGCCCCAGCCCTGAAAGCTGTTGCTGCTCTTCACGGTGCCTTGGCGCCCTATCTACAGGCACAACAGCAGTGGGGATCTGTGCTTTCCCAGAGACGCAACATCTTGTGGCGTTCGGCCGCGGCAGAGCCTCTTGCCGAAAAGGCAAACGTCCGGCTCCTTCTCCCACAAGGAAGGGCCCAGCCCTGAAAGATCTTGCTGCTCTTCACGGTGCCTTGCGCCTATCTACAGGCACAACAGCAGTGGGGATCTGTGCTTTCCCAGAGACGCAACATCTCCTGGCGCTCGGCCGCGGCAGAGCCTCTTGCCGAAAAGGCAAACGTCCGGCTCCTTCTCCCACAAGGAAGGGCCCAGCCCTGAAAGCTGTTGCTGCTCTTCACGGTGCCTTGGCGCCCTATCTACAGGCACAACAGCAGTGGGGGATCTGTGCTTTCCCAGAGACGCAACATCGCATGGCGCTCGGACGCGGCAGAGCCTCTTGCCGAAAAGGCAAACGTCCGGCTCCTTCTCCCACAAGGAAGGGCCCAGCCCTGAAAGCTGTTGCTGCTCTTCACGATGCCTTGGCGCCCTATCGACAGGCACAAGAGCAGTGGGGATCTGTGCTTTCCCAGAGACGGAACATCTCCTGGCGCTCGGTCGCGGCAGAGCCTCTTGCCGAAAATGCAAACGTCCGGCTCCTTCTCCCACGAGGAAGGGCCCAGCCCTGAAAGCTGTTGCTGCTCTTCATGGTGCCTTGGCGCCCTATCTACAGGCACAACAGCACTGGGGATCTGTGCTTTCCCAGAGACGCAATATCTCATGGCACTCGGCCGCGGGCAGAGCCTCTTGCCGAAAAGGCAAACTTCCGGCTCCTTCTCCCACAAGGAAGGGCCCAGCCCTGAAAGCTCTTGCTGCTCTTCACGGTGCCTTGGCGCCCTATCTACAGGCACAACAGCACTGGGGATCTGTGCTTTCCCAGAGACGCAACATCTCGTGGCGCTCGGCCGCGGCAGAGCCTCTTGCCGAAAAGGCAAACGTCCGGCTCCTTCTCCCACAAGGAAGGGCCCAGCCCTGAAAGCTCTTGCTGCTCTTCACGGTGCCTTGGCGCCCTATCTACAGGCACAACAGCAGTGGGGATCTGTGCTTTCCCAGAGACGCAACATCTCCTGGCGCTCGGCCGCGGCAGAGCCTCTTGCCGAAAAGGCAAACGTCCGGCTCCTTCTCCCACAAGGAAGGGCCCAGCCCTGAAAGCTGTTGCTGCTCTTCATGGTGCCTTGGCGCCCTATCTACAGGCACAACAGCAGTGGGGATCTGTGCTTTCCCAGAGACGGAACATCTCATGGCGCTCGGCCGCGGCAGAGCCTCTTGCCGAAAAGGCAACGTCCGGCTCCTTCTCCCACAAGGAAGGGCCCAGCCTGAAAGCTCTTGCTGCTCTTCACGGTGCCTTGGCGCCCTATCTACAGGCACAACAGCAGTGGGGATCTGTGCTTTCCCAGAGACGCAACATCTCCTGGCGCTCGGCCGCGGCAGAGCCTCTTGCCGAAAAGGCATACGTCCGGCTCCTTCTCCCACAAGGAAGGGCCCAGCCCTGAAAGCTCTTGCTGCTCTTCACGGTGCCTTGGCGCCCTATCTACAGGCACAACAGCAGTGGGGATCTGTGCTTTCCCAGAGACGCAACACCTCATGGCGCTCGGCCGCGGCAGAGCCTCTTGCCGAAAAGGCAAACGTGCGGCCTCCTTCTCCCACAAGGAAGGGCCCAGCCCTGAAAGCTGTTGCTGCTCTTCACGGTGCCTTGGCGCCCTATCTACAGGCACAACAGCAGTGGGGATCTGTGCTTTCCCAGAGACGCAACATCTCCTGGCGCTCGGCCGCGGCAGAGCCTCTTGCCGAAAAGGCAAACGTCCGGCTCCTTCTCCCACAAGGAAGGGCCCAGCCCTGAAAGCTGTTGCTGCTCTTCACGATGCCTTGGCGCCGTATCGACAGGCACAACAGCACTGGGGATCTGTACTTTCCAGAGACGGAACATCTCCTGGCGCTCGGTCGCGGCAGAGCCTCTTGTCGAAAAGGCAAACGTCCGGCTCCTTCTCCCACAAGGAAGGGCCCAGCCCTGAAAGCTCTTGCTGCTCTTCACGGTGCCTTGGCGCCCTATCTACAGGCACAAGAGCAGTGGGGATCTGCGCTTTCCCAGAGACGCAACATCTCGTGGCGCTCGGCCGCGGCAGAGCCTCTTGCCGAAAAGGCAAACGTCCGGCTCCTTCTCCCACAAGGAAGGGCCCAGCCCTGAAAGCTCTTGCTGCTCTTCACGGTGCCTTGGCGCCCTATCTACAGGCACAACAGCAGTGGGGATCTGTGCTTTCCCAGAGACGCAACATCTCCTGGCGCTCGGCCGCGGCAGAGCCTCTTGCCGAAAAGGCAAACGTGCGGCTCCTTCTCCCACAAGGAAGGGCCCAGCCCTGAAAGCTCTTGCTGCTCTTCACGGTGCCTTGGCGCCCTATCTACAGGCACAACAGCACTGGGGATCTGTGCTTTCCCAGAGACGCAACATCTCATGGCGCTCGGCCCGCGGCAGAGCCTCTTGCCGAAAAGGCAAACGTCCGGCTCCTTCTCCCACAGGAAGGGCCCAGCCCTGAAAGCTCTTGCTGCTCTTCACGGTGCCTTGGCGCCCTATCTACAGGCCCAACAGCAGTGGGGATCTGTGCTTTCCCAGAGACGCAACATCTCGTGGCGCTCGGCCGCGGCAGAGCCTCTTGCCGAAAAGGCAAACGTCCAGCTCCTTCTCCCACAAGGAAGTGCCCCAGCCCGGAAAGCTCTTGCTGCTCTTCACGGTGCCTTGGCACCCTATCTACAGGCACAACAGCAGT